>NW_006786690.1:5971138-6004085 GCF_000442215.2 Lipotes vexillifer | reverse complement strand
GGGGGGGGGGGGGGGGGGGAAGCCCACCCAACTCACAAACTCCAGCAGTAGAGCAAGAAGGAACAAGTCTTGGATTCATTCCTTGCCAGTTCAGATAAAGGAAGGTCCTCTGCCCTAGAAGAAAGGACTCCTGCTTTGGAACACAGAAGTAGGATCCCATCCCCACACCCACCTTTAACCCAACCCCAGATCAGGACAGGAGAGATGAAGAGGAAAGGGGAGGCATCAGGATCAGAGGGAAATTAAGAAATGGAAGTGAAAAGGTAAGAGAAGGGGAGATTCCAAGAAAAGGAAATAGAAAGGGGAATGTTTATGGCTTCTACATCATAAGACCAAGGCAATATAGCTGGAGGACCTATAATTGATGGGAATGATTAGATTACAACTTTTGATTCTGATAAAAACATACTAACTAGTGACAGGCTTTAAAACTAAAACATATGCCCAAATAACAAAAAGAACCTAAACTTCTATCAGCAGAGAACTAGATTATGATTTATTCTTAAAATGGAATACTATGTAGCTTGAAATTCTATAGGCAATGAAGTGGAAAGATGTCCATGAATATGTCGTGAGATGGGGGAAAAAAAACAGGAAGTTTTAGAACATTAAAAATAGTATGTGCCCATTTGCATTAAAAATTATTTAAATATGAATGAAAAAAATATGTTTCAATCTGTTAAATCATTATTGCTTTAGGGAGTAAGGAGGGACAAAAATTGGTTATTTCAACTTTTTATGTCCTACATTATTTGTATTTTTCATCAACTTGGTTACTTTCATAATGAAAAACTACCTTAAGATCGTCTTTCTAATCTTAAGGAAACTAGGAAAACAGTGTTTTAATCTAGGTGATGAACTACCTACTCAATGTCTATTGGATCTATGTAAGAATTTCCTGGGGAAGAAAGAATATCTATCAAAAGGAACAGACATCAACAATATCTGAGATACAACTGCACCTCAATCTATTGTTTTGTAAAAATAAATAAATATGGCTTATATATAACAGAAATAAATAAAACCAAAATATTATAATACTGTATATACACATCATCAAAATATTTCTCTACTAGTAAACTCATCTATATTGTTTCCATATATACTGCAGCAGTAGTTTCAAGAGCAAGAAAGAGGGCTGGCACAGACTTATTTAATGATATTTTCTGAGTCAAAAAATCATTTATGTGATCCGTAAATAAACAGGAGACTAAAGTTCAGTGAGAAACCTTTCAAAATAATTTTGTAAATTCGCAGATACAATTGCATTCCCTTTGCAACATGGATTTGAAAGAGAAATACTGTTAATTTCAACATGTTTACTCTGACAGATAATCTCATCTTAAAGTTTTTCTATTCAATAAATTCTAGATAACAACAACAGCCAATTTTACACCTCAAAATAATTTTAATTGGATTTAAATTTTCAGAGCAAGTACCAATACAAAGGCACTAGACTTGTGTGAAAACTGTGCCTTAAAGCTAAGTTCAAGGGATGCACAAGTACCTCAACAGTACTGGCAATATTCTATGTTAAAGCTGGGTAATGTGCATATATTATTTTCCTTTTAAACATATGTGTAAACACATATTGTTCTGAAAATACCAAGTATTTCTTAGTAAAAATACCACTTAATAAAGCCATGTTAAATAAACATATATATTTGAGACATTCAATGAAGTTTTACAGTATATCATTTTGAAACAGCAGTTTCACAAGTAACAGAAAGGTTTTCCTTTTCTAAAAGAAGCAAAGCTAGTTAACACTTGGTTGCTTTGCCTATTTCACCTCAAAACCTAAAGGAAACCTTCTTGGGTTATTCTAATACCCATCAATTATTCTATAAAGGTTTTAAACTGAGCCACTAATCCCAATGTTAGGAAATCAGTTAGTGGATACATGTTTATCTAGGGTGGGTTACCATCTTAAAAGAACAAGTTAACATTTTAATATGTCCTTACTGTAATGGAAAAGAGCAATGCTTACTGATTTTTTTTTAAATAATTATTTTTTAATTAATTAACTAATTAATATTTTTGCTGGGTCTTTCCTGCTGCACACGGGCTTTCTCTAGTTGCGGCGAGCAGGGGATACTCTTCGTTGCAGTGCATGGGCTTCTCATTGCGGTGGCTTCTTTGGTGTGGAGCACGGGCTCTAGGTGCACGGGCTTCAGTAGTTGTGGCATGTGGACTCAGTAGTTGTGGCTTGTGGGCTCTAGAGCGCAGGCTCAGTACTTGTGGCAAACGGGAGTAGTTGCTCCGACACATGTGGGATCTTCCTGGACCAGGGCTTGAACCCACGTCCCCTGCATTGGCAGGCAGATTCTTAACACTGCACCACCAGGAGAGTCCCCTTACTGAATCTTAAAGTTTAACTTTTCTAGTATTTGCTGATTTTATCACTTATAATTCGCCTTCTAAGGGAAAAATACAAGTGTGGTATGTAGTAGAAATTTACTGAATAAAATAAGTAATTTTCATTACTCCTTAGTTTAGTATCGGTTCACACACCAAGTATAAGCTTGGTGCTTGCTTCTCTACATTAAAAATACTTGTAATTTTTCAAGGCATTTCCATTTAACTAATCCTCAAAACCTCCCCATGACACAGATCTTACCAAAATTTTGCAGAAAAGAAATCACAGGTATACTGAGTTAAATTCAGTCATCCCATGTATATTCTCTAAGTGCCTACCAGTCACTGTTCTCTAGGTGCTAGGGATATAGCAGTAAACAAAACAAATAAAACTCCCTGCCTTCATGGATATTACATTCTAGTGAGAAAACATTAACAAATGTTTTGGTAAATGGTGGTAAATGCTTAGAAAAAAAGAAATCATGGAAGGGAGATAAGGTATATTTATGCATTCAGCAAAAATCCAGCAACAATCTAGGTAATCACGAGCCAGCAGCAGACATCAGACTCTTGAGACATGGGCTCTTTGCAACAGAATTACCAGCTCCTTCAGAAGGTGTCATTAACTAAATACGTTTCTATAATATTCTTTCCTTGTAAGCCGCTCTAAAAAAAAAAAAAAAGCTTTCAGGTCAGAACTGTTTGCAACATTTTATTTAAAAATCTTTCACACCACCAAACCTCACTACCTAAACTGACCTGCCAAACAACAAAATGAAATAAGCACAACAAACTAGCAGAAATTGCCTAATTTTTCATACTTACCATAAGCACTGGGGAAGTCCCCAGGTCCCGGTCCAGGATAAAAAGGACCTGGCCCTGGTGGCTGAACAGGATACTGCTGTGGGGGCCCAACATACGGAGGGCCACTATGACGGTACTGCAAGAGAGGGGTTACAGACATTTAGGAAGTAACATGAAGGTAGCTTACTATGGAAAAATAAAGGTGTGTGTGTGTGTGCACGCGCGCGCGTGTATGTGTATGTAAGAGAATCATTTAAAGGAGGTAAAGCCACTTTGTTAAACACGTTCAAAACACCTGCTTGCCATTAAGATGCAATGAGTAGATAAACAACAAGGAATTACTGTATAGCACAGGGAACTATATTCAGTATCTTGTAATAACCTATAATGGAAAAGAATTGAAAAAAATGAATATACTTATGTATAACCAAATCACTTTGCTGCACACCTGAAACGAACACAATATTGTATATCAAATATACTTCAATCAAAAAAAAAAAGATGTAATGAGGATGAAAAAAAAGGTGTGCCTTAGGTAAAGCCATACAGCAAATCAGGGCACAGGCAGACATCAGCTCATTGTAAAATTATTTCAGGCTGATAGCTTTCAATGACACTGAATGGTGTATTACTGGAACAGGTAGTTATGGACTCTATTTTAGAGCAGCTGGTTGTGGGTAAGGGATTGGGAGAAAGCTAGGATATAAAAACAATTTCTCTATCACCTTAGAAAATTTTAAGAGATGAAGAAATATCTCCTTATGATCTTATGAAAAATGACAAAATGGCTCAGACTTATATCCAACAGAAACATTCACACATCACTAAAAACCAAAGCTACCAGCCACCCTCCCTGTTCCCTATGATGAGAATCTGAGTTAATCCCCACTCTGCTGATGGACCACACGGATCTGAGAGATACTTTACCTGTGGTATACAGTACTGAGGACCCTGGGGCACTGGGTACGGCATGGGCAGGTGGTTAACCATCATGATGTGCTGATTGGTCTGATACACTGCAGTGGGTGTCTGTGCACCAGGACGAATGGAAGGACTGCTGTTCGGGATGGTAGCTCTAGGAGGCTGTATTTGAGGCCTCTGGAAAAACTGAGGAGGGGAGAAAAAAATATATATATATTTTTTTTACCAAGGGCAGTATGTAAATTTTACTATCTTGAGCTTTCTCCTTTTTTCCATTTATAAAAGTCTTATCAAAAAAATAAAAAATAAAAAATAAATAAAAATAAAAAAAAGTCTTATCAACTTGAATTAGAAATACAACATACATAAAGAGAGACTTAATTGCCTATATCTGGGTTCACAAAAAGCATTCCACACGAGGCACAGCCACACCGATTCACGCTTTGATCAATGCTGTCACTCATGTGAAAACAGTAGGGCAGCCTCACTTTTAAAATGAAATCTCAGCTAATTTAAACTAAAAATTCCATACCATAAATTATTAATTTTGAAGTGTGGGGTAAAATATAACAAAAGGGATAGTTGGTATCTCTCTAAAAGTTGTTCTGTTGTATAAAAGCATTGCTTCTTTCATAAAGAGTAGATAGCTCATTATCAACTTATTAAAAATTAAAGTAGTCCCGTAAAAAACTACCATTCAAGTCATTTATAAAGTATTTAGAATAACAATAAATCTTTCTGGACATAAAAATTTTCATCTCAGTTTATCAAGGTCAAATTAAACTAAAACCATCTGTAGGGTTGTTCCACGCTAATTGTCACATGATACGAAAAGACTTCATTTTGCAAATAGTGGCAATCTCATACTAAACTCAACCCAATTTTGCTTTCTCAAATAGTTTGCAATAAAAGTGGAAAATCTAGACAGGCTTGAGAATGGTCTGGAAGGAGCACATCTCAAATCTTTCAAATGGTAACCAGTACTTGTGGTTGTTTATGGTTTTCACTGCAGGCTTAAAAGCCTTGAAACAATATACCAATAGTAAATTCCCACCGTGAATGCGTGTATTCATCAGCAGACAATCAATATCACTCCAATAATAATAATAAGAGAATAGAGAAATAAAGAGGCCATGCAGAACCAGTAGTTTGTTACCTGGATGGGTCTGAATCCTCCCTTCAATTATGAAGCAAGAAAGCAGCAGGAAACAGAAAGAAAGCCAATGGAAAAGCTTATAGATCAGTAGGAAGGGGTAGGACATAGCATGCAGCTCAACAAAAATATCTTTCTATTTAGTAATAATAGGAGAAGAAAGAAGATTAGAAAATCAGAATGACAATTCTCTACTTGAGAATTCAAGGGCACAAGGAATTGAAGAATCGAATGACATTTAATCAAAAGTAAGTAAATCCAGTGGCAAAAATATTCTAATAGTAGCCAAAAGTATTAACAGCTTAAAAGGAAATGTATGCTTCGTGGACAAGTACCATTGGAACTATTGATTCCTACTCTTGGCTCTCCCCCATGATATGACTCAGCATTAGTTATTTAGCATCTCTATGATTTGCTCTCCATCTTCAATGGAGATGAGAGTTAACAGTAGAAGTGCCATTTGTTACTTTTAAGTTTGCAAAAGTCCTAAGAAATACCTAAACCTTTCAACTTTTACCAGACTCCACATGACAGAAACTTGCTCTTTTCAATTAACCAGGTATATAAGAGGCCACTTATAGCTTTAAAATGGGGAAATATAGTAATACTCTAAAAATGCTGTCTAGCTCCAAAGTCTCTTGAGTTGTCTCACAATTCCAGACATGACTGTTGCTATTGGTCCAAATAACTGCAAGTTTGACCTTTGGGCCCACTCGGGTCTTATCATGTCCTACTCTTAAGCATCAAGCTACCCACAGGTGGTAGGAAGTAACTTGTCATCTTGTGCTGAATTGGAAGAATTGGGATCCAGTGCCCAAGGCTCATCCCATTCAGCCCTCATACCCCAAGGGAAAGAAAGCCCTAAAGAGAATAAGTCACAGAAAAGCAACAGACAGTAAGGTAGAGCAGGAGAATGAAGTGAATGGGAAAACCAGATGGGGGAAACTACAGAGAGTAGTTGGTGAAGATGAAAAGAAAATACAAGAGGCAAGGGTGATAACATAGGAACCTGGGCTGGGTCACAATGACAGCAATAGTCTTCAAGTTATCTCCACTGACACAGTTTTAGTGACAGACACAAGAATTTCTGTCATTTGCAACCAGGAACACTGGACTAGTAAACTTTCCAGGCTAGACTTCACTTCTCCTAATTACATAGCAGACAGAATCTATTATTCATCAATGTGAGCTGTGAACACATTTCAGGAATGAACTTAACCATTTTTATAACTCAGTGTATATATCACAGGAGCCACAAAACTGTTACAAGACTCAAGGAAAGGAGGGTCATTCATCTGGCTCAACTTACTGAGCACTACTAGATGTTAGCCACAGTGGATAAAAAGATTAATTCTGTAAGAACATTTTCCATGAACTCTAGAGGGCAGGCAAGACAAGGAGAGTATCAAACGGATACAGGTGATGATCCACTGTGGTTATATTATCAACAAATTTTGTCAGAGTACTTATTGCCTTAAGACACATGGTGTTACGGGGAGGTGAGGGGGAGAGAGAGAGAGGAAACTAGTCCATTAACTTATGCAGAACAAGAAAAATAGACATGGGGAAAGTTTTCCCATAAATACTTCTCTCACCACTATTTTCCAACTGTTCTGCTGGAATTTTTAACCAGCCTGTCTAGAATAACTGAGATTACATTTTATTCAAGGAGATTTCTGAATAGGATAAGACTGTTTTACTTAAGCTGCTCTGAAAGAGAAACAAACAAATGTTTCTAATGATACTCTTAATATCAACATACAGCCAAGCCAGTAAAACACAAAATCTGTGGTTATGTGGACATACCATATTTTTTTTTAATAAACTAAGATTTCAGCTTTGAAGCTAAGTAGAAACTTGTATTAAACAGGAACACTAAATAACAACAATGAAGATTCATATAGTACTTTAAGCTACCGGATACCACTCTAAGCACTTCACATATATCAATATATTAAGTTATCCTCACAACAAACCTCTAAGGCAGGTACTATTTTTAACACCACCATTAGATATATGCGGAAATTGAGGGACAAGGAGATTAAGTAACTTGCTAAAGGTCTGCCATGTGTAATTTAAACACATTCAGGTTCTGGGCCTGTACTTTTAACTGTTACACACTCTAACTCTCATGAAATGGAACACCCTTCATAATTTCAAACAAGTGACATCAGTCAGAAGAAATCTTTTCTTTTCAAAGGCTGAAGGGATGTGGCAGGATGTTTATCAAACTACACTGATGGGTAGCAGATCCCTCAGTTGTAATTGATTTCTGGTAAGAAAAACACTCCATCAGTCACCTCATGAAATCCATGTTTATCATTCAGGAAAACAAATTTCTCCTACCTATGAGATTCTAATTCTCTATCTCCCTTAGAGTAACTGAAACTTGTTCATATGCTTTTTATCCTTGGTACATTTAACAGGCCTACTTTTACTCAACTTCACTGCACTAAGATTTTTACTATGAAAGGCTATTTGGAGCTTGTCTTTCCCTTTATAAAGTATACCATTTCTCTCTTTCTCTCTCTCTCTCTCTCTCTCTCTCTCTCTCTCTCTCCTCACTCACTCTCACTCACACAAACACACACAGACAAGAGGTTCTAATATCTCCAGGACTAGAAAAGGTGTAACGGTTGGACATGCAAAGAAATAAAAAGAAATGGATTCTCTTTTTTGTACTCCCTCCTAACCATTCAATTGTAAATACAGAATTAGATTTAATAGTCAGTAGGCATGGCAGCAAACCACAGCTTACTGAAAAGAGTGTGTGGATGTGAACAGGCTTTCCCAAAGTGCTTGCAACGCTTCTGAATCCTTTTTCCTCTCCACTGAGTACTGAAGAATCATTAAAAGAATCAAACTATCCTGTTTTGGAAGGACAGTACAGGCCATTTAGTCTAACCATATACCTAAAGTTTGAATCTCTTATATGACATGCCTTTGAGGTTATGAGACTTTAGCAACTCAGGACACAGTTCCATTTTACTGTTAAATGGAGTTCTGATACTGCAACAGTCTCTCCTTCTACTGGCTCCAAATCTATCCCTCTGTATCATCTACCCTCTGGTCTGACATCTACCCCCAAAAAATCACATCAAAGTCAAATCCTTCCTCTCCAGGAGTGACAAACCTCTGAGTTATCTGAAGACTGCCATCACTGCCCACTTACACATCACCATTTTTTGTTCCAAGCCAATCACCACCCTCCACCCCTTCTCTCTCCAACCAAGATTTTTAAATTCCCTAACCAGCTAACTCTTTTTTCTCAGTCTTCTCCCACTGTTCGAAGTTCTCAAAGTAGAGAGACAAACCTAAATATCCAGGTCTGCCCAGACCATACCACACCCTCATTCAATAAATATCTGTTGCTGAGTAAAGAAACAATATATCTCTTTTATTCTGACCAACTCTGTTTCCATTAATGAACAAGAATCACAGGATCACAGGAGCTCTTTTGTCAACCACATTTTACTACCAATTAGTACTGAGTTACAATCATCTAAAATTCTTTAATATTCTTTATATATAGCCTGGCAGTAAGTCATGCGCTTCATTTCTGTGTGTACTCTTATAGTTGTGTTTTAAAGTTCATATAGGAATCTAGTGTTTTATTCCTTTGAAAATTTATCTGGCTAATTTCAACCCATCATTTCAGATTACACAGATTTTTTTTTTTTTGGATTCTAAATATATCATGCAATATCAAAACTACATGACCATCGGCAAATTTGACAGGCATGGCATTAATCCAAGTCATTGATAAAAAATGCTGAAACGGGACAGGTAAGGAGAAAAGAACCTTGTACAATGTGAGTATCATCTCCAAACCGGATTTCAATCTGTTTAGTCTTTTATCTTTCAATGGTCCACTAGTATGCCAGGAAAACAGCAGAGGAAGATGACAGCCCTCATTTGAGGTGGTACTTTCGGTAGCTCCAAAGGGCTAGGATACATTTAAAACAGAGGGTGAATTTATAGGGTACTTAAGATTGCTGACCTTCACAGAAACACTCTAGAAGCAAAAAGGAAAAAGTTACCTCTTGGAAAATCCTTCTAAAGACGTAGTAATTATAGCTTTACCAAAGTTTCCTGGCCAATAACAATGGTAATAAATGCTTTTTGAAGATGCTGTTAATTTTTTTGTTGTTGTTGTTGGCCATGCTGTGCAGCTTGCAGGATCTTAGTTCCCCAACCAGGGATTGAATCCAGGCCCTGGCAGTGAACGCACCTAGTCCTAACCACTGAACCACCAGGGAATTACCCAGATGCTATTAATTAGAATATATCATTTTCTCATGACTTTGCTCTCTCGAATCATCAAAAGACAAAAATATCTCTAAAAAACTATATAACAACCAGAAATTCTTTGAAAAACACCTATTCATTTTCAGTAACCAGGAAAAATCTTATTCAATCACATTAGTTCTTCCTATGTCAAAAACCACTGAGTACTTATTAATCTGCAAAGCAATAAAAACCATATGAAAAATATATTTCTGGGCTTCCCTGGTGGCGCAGTGGTTGCGAGTCCGCCTGCCGATGCAGGGGACATGGGTTCGTGTCCCGGTCTGGGAAGATCCCACATGCCGCGGAGCGGCTGGGCCCGTGAGCTATGGCCACTGAGCCTGTACGTCCGGCGCCTGTGCTCCGCAACGGGAGAGGCCACAACAGTGAGAGGCCCGCATACCGCAAAAAAAAAAAAAAAAAAAAAAAATATGTTTCTGAAATCCCTAGCTTTTTGCATATGTAGTTCAACCTACTGGAGGGGTAAACAGTAAGAATCTCAATTAAGAATTTGTTAGGTTGGGACTTCCCTGGTGGCACAGTGGTTAAGAACCTGCCTGCCAATGCAGGGGACACAAGTTCGAGCCCTGGTCTGGGAAGATCCCACATGCCACAGACCAACTAAGCCCGTGCGCCACAACTACTGAAGCCCGCACTCCTAGAGCCTGGGCTCCGCAACAAGAGAAGCCACTGCAATGAGAAGCCCGCACACTGCAACGAAGAGTAGCTCCCGCTCGCCAAAACTAGAGAAAGCCCGCGCACAGCAGCTAGAGAAGACCCAACGCAGCCAAAAATAAATTAATTAATTTTTAAAAAATTTAGGTTAATATCTTTTAAAAAAATTAAGTACTTAAGAAAAATGTTAGTGCTATGATTTTCTGACAAGTTAGAAAGGGACAAGTAGTAAAGAGTCCATATAATGGGATCTCATTCAAGTATCAATCAGATATTCTGCTGACTTACAACAATTTATAATGAACGTTATTCATGTAAAATTCTTTGTTTTCCTGCATGTAACACATATTATCACATAATTTAGTTTCACTAAGAATTAGGAAATGTAAGCCCTATAGCTGAACTGTCCAACAGGTAGCCACTAGCCATATTTAGTTACTTAAATTAAATTAAATTTAAAATTCAGTTCTTCAGCCACAATGCACAATTCAAGCACTCAATAGTTACATGTGGCTAGTAGCTACTACAGTGAACAGCACAGATACAGAAGATTTTCTTCATCACAGGAAGTTCTATTAGACAGTGTTATGGTAGAGGATTATGTCAGATGGAGGAAAGAAACCCTTAAGGGTTCTGTCAGGAAGAAGAAAGCGTTCTATCAGATCATAATGCAGAGTCTGGGAAACAAGCATCCTTGGAGAACACTTCATTCATAGGTAAAAATAGCTTCGGGAAAGGGGAAAGGTAGGCTGTCTCACTGCTAAAGGAAACTGACACTTATCAAGGGCCTATTATGTGTCAGGCACTGTGACAGGCTGGTACTTTTATTCACCACAATACCCTTAGGAAACATTCTGTTATAATAACACCTCAATATAACATCATTTGTAAGCATATTTTATCCATTTCACAGATAAGAAAGCTGAAGTCCAAGGTTAGTCTGCAGGAAAGGTTAGACTGAATCCCAGTTATGCCAACTCCCAACCTATATTTTCTTCACTGTCTCTGCTGCAAGCCTACAACTCCTTGTGAGAAAGGCACCAGATAAAACTGCCCATAACTGGCCTACATCAAGCTCTGAAAAATACAAGAGTTCTGGTGATGAGACTGCACAGATGCTTGGCCAGATTTCCTATCCATTAAATGCCAGGTCCTGATATGCCAGGTCTGGCCCCAGAGGCAAACCCAAAGCCTTCATTTATTTTATTTTCCACATCTAAGAAAATGTCTAGAGCAATACAAATATTTCTCTACCAAGGACTAGGACTTCAAATGTAACAGCACAACTTGGAGAACAGAAACCTTTAGAGGTCATAATTGGAGGGAGGGGATAAACACAAGCCAGCTGTTTCTTCTTTTTAAATCTTTTTGCAAAAAGAACCAAACTACAATAGGAAAACATGCACAGTTTCAATGCTTGCCCCAGGTAACATACTCCTTGATGCCACACACTGTTTTTTTATGAAGCTTATTATTTGTTTAAGCTAAATCCAATTAATTTGAACATTATGTGAACTAAAATCACATATCAACATATTGCAAAATGTTTTTGTTCCACAAACACTTTAAAATACCAATTCCCTGGTTCTCCTCATAATGCAAAGACTATTCAGCCATAGTATGTAACCAACGCTTGCTATTTCTTGTGAAATCCAAAAGTAAAATAAGGACAGGAACATATGTAACTTTAAACCACAATTACACAAACTTCAATGACCAAAGACATGAAGTTAGTAACACAAGCCAGATCTACATTATACCAAGTCATTTGTTTTAATTCTGGGTGTACGTTCTGTTCTTTCAGTTGCTAATTACCTTGGGATTTTCAAATATCAGAATAAACATAGTTGACATATTTCTAAAGCCAAGAGTGTTCTGCATATAAAATAACTTAGGACTACTTTCTTTTACCTTTGAAGAAAACTGTTATTCTAAGCTAAAGCTCTCTTCAGATTATAAAATGCAAAAACAATAGAATATCCTTATTAATCTAAAGAATCCCTGCAAAAGCCAAAAATTAATTGTACCAGGAAGATGATGTGGCTGACATAATACTAATCAGAACTTGGTATCCCTGACTCGAGGGACTCAAAAATTTGAGCCCTGGTTGGCCACACATAAAGATCATCTAAATAAAAGCAGTTCCAAGAAACATACACATCCTATAGCAGTTTCTTGGTTGTATTAAACTAAAAATGGGGCTTCCCTGGTGGTGCAGTGGTTGAGAGTCCGCCTGCCGATGCAGGGGACACGGGTTCATGCCCCGGTCCGGGAAGATCCCACATGCCGCGGAGCAGCTGGGCCCGTGAGCCATGGCCGCTGAGCCTGCGCGTCCGGAGCCTGTGCTCCACAACGGGAGAGGCCACAACAGTGAGAGGCCCGCGTACCACAAAAAAAAAAAAAAAAAAAAAAAACTAAAAATGTTTACCATCCAAAATCTTGTTATCTGTCTCATTTCAATTCTGATAACTTCATTTTACAAAGAAAAAATATATAGGTTCTAGATTACTAGATTATTAGTTTTCTTTTCCCAAGCAATTACCTTCAAATAGCTCATCTAAATAACTACTGATTTTTTTTCTTTGCATCGTTTTGCCAACTAAAAATTGGCACCTGCCATCTGCCTCTACAAGGATTAAATCACAAGCTGCTGCAGCCGCTGACCTTCAACACACACTGAAAGGAGTTCAGGGTGGAGATCAGGAATGAGGCGCTCTGTGCTCTGGGAAAAACTGGCAGAACAGGCCTTTAGATAGTTAGATATTTTCAGGAGAAGATATTATGAGCCCAATACTTGCATCTCCTCATATCTAGAAAAGCACTAAAATCATTCATGGTGACGTCTGCTCCTCGTGACTAGCAGTAACCTTCACGAGACTAGCAGCAACCTTCTGCAAAAAAATGTGTGCTTGATTACATGTACTCCTCCTTCACCAAAATCACATATATAACTGACCTTCCCCCCCTCTACCTCTTTGGAGGAGTTTCTCAGAGCTATCTGAGATGCTGTCTCCCAGGCTATAGTCCTCATTTTGCCCCAAATAAAACTGAACTCACAACGCTCACCTTGTGCATTATATTTAGTCAACAGTTTATAGAACCAATTGTTACTAAACATCCACGAGAAGTTATGTATATACTATGGGACTTTAGAATCATCAATCATAGGAAACATCATCCAGTATCAAATTATTTTGTAAAAAAAATAAGATCAAAGCATGAAAGGACATATGACTGGAAAGGTAGTCACTGATGAATAATGTAATAAAGGAGAAATGAGAAATCTATTCACTAATTCTAACTAGTCAAGACTAACTCTAACCCTTGATTTAATTCTTTCTGGCCAAAGCAAACAACCATAGATGAAAAAACCATTTGGGCCTTCAACTTTGAGTCTTAATCACAACAAACTAAAAATATCCCAGGACAAAGATGTTTTCCCTTAAAAAATATATTTTCTGTATACCACTCAACTTTTGTTATCAACTATATTGCTTTCATTAAGCAAGCCTCTATATGTCTTGTTTTGTATTATGAGCATGAATCCATGCTTCTCTATGAAGGGTTTAGGTCTCTATTTGGCTTAGGTTTGAGGAGAAGACCTCTTAAATACAGACTTTGGCCAGGGATTCTTAAATGGGAAATAGCATCACCTCCACAGAGTGTATCTGGAAATGTAGGAAGGTGTATTTTGTTTTGTTTTTTAAATTGTCACTGGGGGAATTCCACTGGCATGTATGGCCCAAAAGTTGCTAAAGGAACTGCAATATACAGGGCAGTTTTTCATAACTGGTTATTCCATCCAAAATGCCAATACCAACTCCACAGTGAAATAAGCCGAACTGGCTCCTACATTCATGGATACAAGACCGCAAACTCTTCCTAACAGTGTACTCCATGCTGTTCCACAACACTGGTTCAACTACATGCTGCTCAGCAGTGTCACTTCAACCACACTCTCCCCTTCTCTATTTCTCCAAGGTAGCTACTGCAGCAGCCTGAGCCAAGATTATATATTTCCTTACTCACTTAATTCTGTGAGGTATAAGGAAAAAAAATTAATTGTATTTAGGAAGGAAGAATACCAGAGTAAAAGCGGCCAGCTACCCGAAGTTTTTGTACCCAAAAGCAATGCTCTGGATTTATGCTGCATCTCAAGAACCCACAAGAACTAGTGTGGGGGGGCTTCCCTCGTGGCGCAGTGGTTGAGTCTGCCTGCCGATGCAGGGGACGCGGGTTCGTGCCCCGGTCCGGGAAGATCCCACATGCCGCGGAGCGGCTGGGCCCGTGAGCCATGGCCTCTGAGCCTGCGCATCCGGAGCCTGTGCTCCGCAACAGTAGAGGCCACAACAGTGAGAGGCCCGCGTACTGCAAAACAAAACAAAACAAAACAATAGTGTGGGTTTCTTGCTAATAGATAAATAATAAATATATATATGTATATAGTTCTACTTTTTTAATGGTTGAAACATGCTGTAATTTCACAAGCATCATCCTACAAATAAATGAAAGATAATCTGCCAATACTTTCTTTGAGACATATTACACATGAAAAATGATTTCAGCATCGAAATTAACCTTTTCTCAGTAAGATTTCTTACAGTTTTCCTTGGTTGTTGGAATTAAATAAAGATAAAATGTATCACAAACCTTTAGGCTCAGAAGAAAGTTTTAAAAAATAGATTTTCCCGGGCTTCCCTGGTGGCGCAGTGGTTGAGAATCTGCCTGCCAATGCAGGGGACACGGGTTCGAGCCCTGGTCTGGGAGGATCCCACATGCCGCAGAGCAACTAGGCCCGTGAGCCACAACTACTGAGCCTACGTGCCTGGAGCCTATGCTCCGCAACAAGAGAGGCCGCGATAGTGAGAGGCCCGCGCACCGCGATGAAGAGTGGCCCCTGCTTGCCACAATTAGAGAAAGTACTCGCACAGAAACGAAGACCCAACACAGCCAAAACTAAATAAATTTAAATAAATAAATTTTTTTAAAAAAGGCACACCTGGTATTCTTAAAAAAAAAAAAAAAAAGATTTTCCCAAAGATGACAATATATAAAGGCTTAAATACAACATCCCTATCTGAGGACCACTGCAACTGAACCCAAGTAATAGAAACAGCCTTATATGAAGGAGCTCAGAAACCTTTTTACTGAATCACTAGTTTCTTTTTACTCTGCTTCTTGAACAGAGACCTTCCAGCTTTCTGTCAGGAGTAACTGGCTTTACCCCTGACTGAAATGTAAACCCTGCCTTTTTTATGGCCCTTGACTAGATCTGTTACCAAAAAAATGTATAATCAATCTTTTTACTTAAGAGATTTTCTATTTTTTTAATTATTAGTAATCTTATCCCCTAGATTCGTAGTATATGTCACTCTGCTAATCATTTTATTTGTATTATCTCATTTACTCTTCACATTAGTCCTGAGATGGTATTGATACTGTCCCCATTTTACAGATGAGAAAACTGAGGCTGAGAGCAGTAAGTAGATTGCCAAAGAACACCCAGTTAATAAGGAAGAGTTAAATCTAGGTCTAGCTGACATCAAAGTCCAAGATCTTAAAGTATTTTAACAATGCTATCTCTATCAAGTAAAAGACACCCCTGAGTTTTCTTTATCAAATCCAAAGAATTGCCATCCACTTCATACAACCACCTCTGAGTTCTCCTGCAAAATGTCTTTAACACCTCAGAATTTGCTTGGCTTTTACATCGTCCAAATTGGAAAGACTGTATTTTGAGAAGTAGAGCTTTGTATTAAATCACTGCTAGACAATGAAAGGCTTCAATTAAACAATAACCATTTACTCAGTAATAAGAATTCTAAATATGATACCACAGGTAAACGCTGGTAATATTCCTCTCATTTATCAAACCATACCAAGTTGCATGACAATATTAAAAATAGCCAACCCTTACTGGCTGCTTATTTTATGGTAGCTGACTTACATATATTATCTGTGATGTAAAGGGTATTTACGCCATTTTACATATGAGGAAACTGAGGCTCAGAAAAAGAACTGCTTAACTCAGCTGGTAGGTTACACAGTAGACTGGTAATATAAACCCAGATTTATCAGATTTAGAATTTAGTAGGCTCTTTCTACTACAGAATGAGAAAATGTTTCAGAACACTTTGGGGAAAAAACTCTGCAAGTCTTTTTCTTTCTCCCAAACCATCCCTTCTAGTATATTCCTGCTAAATAAACGAGTGTCTGCATATACATTTTTGAAATTTTAATTTATACAATTACTTCATTTAAAAGAATAGGCTAAAAATATTAAAATTAAATAAGGTATCTACTTTCTATATATCCTAAGAATAAAGATACTTCTATGCAGCAAATGAATGTATATTATTGTTAATGAATCTGTTATTAGGTCTAAGTTAGTAACTGAGATTAAGTGGTTTTAGAAATACTAATGCTATTTTATACACATCAATACAAGTTACATCAGGATGTTAACAGAAAACCCTTAGAATGTTGCCTATTCCATTCAGTTAAATTTAAACTTAGTACAGGTATCCACAAAATCTGTAATGGCTTAATATATCTAAACATTTTCAAGGCCCTCTAAATTCAGAGCAATTATTTTTTGGAAAGTAAAAACACTCTATTATTTTTAAACTGTGTAATAAACAGACGGAAATTGGTTTGTTAATAACAAAATGCTGCGAAATGCAAAAAGAACTGCATTACCTCAGACGGAAGCTACTCCGGAAAAGACTGGTTTGATTGGGTCCATGGAATGGCAGCATTCTAAGAGCCAGAAACTACTAAAGCCCCCACCTATTAGTTAAGGGTAATAGTGAAGGGGCAAGGGTACAGTACCTGATGATGGGCAGGTCGAGGCCCCGCTGCAAACTGAGAAAAGGAGGGAAAACAAACACAAAAGGAAAGGCACAAAGAGTCAGAAACACCACAACAAAAACCAAAATGTCACACATTATGCCAAAAGAAATAAAACCCACAAGAAAAAAAAAACACAAACAGTCAAAGCTTTGCTGCAGGACAGTGACAGACAGGTACTGAGAGTCAAGAGGTTAACACCTCTACCAGAAATAGTTTGCCATTTATCAGCGGGGAGAGAAACAGCTAAGCTGTTAGGCACATAAAGGTGCTTCTCTGATAGGAATTTTTTTAAACCCTAAAATAAAGCAAAAGAAAGTTTGAAACACTAAGTGGTTATATTAAGACAAACATATGAAAAGTCAACTATGCTTATGCAACTGATACAACTAGAGGGAATGAGAAATGCTTTTACATTACAAGAAATAGCCAGGAGGTAATTACAATGTCCAGCAGGAAATAAAGAATGTAATAGGATGGATTTCAAATTTACTTAAGTTAAATGGATATCTCACACATGAAATGAAAATTTCAGTATCTTCCTTTGTTTCTTGAAGATTAAAGTTTATCTATTATAAATATATAAGCATATATAAATATATATAATATATTTATGATATATAAATATATGTAAATATATAAATAATTATATATATTTAAATTCAATTAACTAGTAATGTTTAATACCAGGCATATGAAAGCAAACAGTAGTAAAGAACATCATTCTGTAACATGAGTAATCAAAGTGGTACTATTATAAGCTCAAGAAGAAAAAATGAGTAAAAGAAGTCAAATCTCTCAATTACTATTTATACACAACAGCACAAGACTGTATACATGTACCTACTGCTATCTGATATTGAGAATAAAAGCCAAAGAAAACCTAACCTCTTAGCTAAATCATAGAGTACTTGAAAGCGGATAATACATATTCCAACTCTTACTTTCACTAACTTAGAATGGAAGAAAAAGCCTTTTCACCCATCAAATTTTAAATACAAAATCTCTAAGATCAAATAATTCTTCATCAGAGCAAAACTGGGCTTCCAGGGTGATTTTACTAAAAAGAACAGAGGAATTATTCAGGCTCATAGAGTCACGTACTGGCTACCTACACATTAACTACTGAAACGTTAACCACCCTCTTTAACAGTTAACGGAAAATATTTAGTGAGCAGTTCTGAATGCAAACCTTACAAGGATTTTACTTAAAACATTTAAAAAGCTAAAATACATATTTTCCTTCAGTTGTTTGAGCCCTCCTTCCGTTAGCTCATTATAATGGGTAAACCAGACCGAAGATGAACTAAGAAACCAACCCTCATACTCAGAATTTAAGTTACCCACAATAGCATATGCAAGAGATTTGGAATTATTTCCTTCACTGCCATTACTTAATATAAAAAATTTTCAAGAAATTGCAGTGGGTCACAAGCCACAATGTAGGAGATGACTGAAGACAGCTCTATCAAGAATTTACCTTAGAAGCTAAAATGTATACCTATTATTCAAGTAATGAAAAGTACCTTAACATATTTTGCAGTTATTCAGTACAACTTAATGAGCTCTCCATGACCTGTACGATTAAAGTGTGTTAGCCAGCCATTATATCTGCTAACAACCATTGTAAAATAGTTTTTCAGAATGATGATAATGGCAGCTACAGTTCTTGCAGAACATTTTCTCTTCAAAGATACTGATGTCTTATATTTTCAGTTTTCCAACTATGAAAAGAACACAGATCAAACCTCTACTATGGACATCAAGCTTCAAGAATAGGTTAATACCACCCAGGTGGTATTAAAGTGGGGGGCGGGTAGAAGTGAGATGTTTCTTCGTGACACTTTTGAAGGAAATGGAAGAGAAGGGCCACGTTAAAAAATTAACCTTAGTACAGTAGTACCTGTCTTATCACTGTTCCACAGAAAGGCCCCATTTCTAAGGCTCTAAAATAATAGTTGAAACTTTATATATTTGGAATGTTCCAGTCAAAAGAGAATTTTCTATGAGCAAGAGGAGTACCTTATAGAATTACACATATATTAAAAAAAAAAGTTAGTGGGCAAGTACCCTAGTCTATTTTGCACTAGTCACCATTGGCTATTGAGTTTTTCATTTGTAATGACAATAGTCTTAATCCTATGCGTAACTGTAAGCAACAGAACAAACTGTAGTCGCTGCTGGCTCAGATTAAAAATAGAAACTTCTGTTTCTTTTTCTTTTTCTTTTTAAAGAGGGGTCTTTAAGATGGTGAGGACTGTAGATATCAAGGAAAGCAATCTTCTGTGAACTTGGATCCAACATTAATGCCACCCACTCACCCACCCACCCACTCACTCACTCTTCTGTGCACAGTTGGTAACTGAGCATGGCCAACATATATTGATATAACTTTGGCACTTAGCACCACAGAATGTAAAAATAACCAATGGTTACAGGTTACTGCAAAAGCCAAACTGTCCCCCTCTCCCCATTAAGCATTCAATAGTTTCACTATTTTGGAAGCTATTTAAAAAAAAAATTACAGTTTAAAGAGTTCCAATACAACCAGAAAATGGAACATATAGGTAACTTATCACTATATTTTTTACTTTTAAACAAGACTTTCAACAATATAAATTTAACTAAGATACTAAGTATCAAGTAGAAATACAGACACAAAGATCACCTCAAGGAGGGAGGGGGGCCACTTGAAGCCAGTTGGATTGCAAAGGCAGCTGTCCAGGGAAGAACAGAGAAGCCTAAACCGTGCAATTGCCAATGGCCCATTAATGCAGAAATAGAACGGAGTAAGCTTTAGCTGCTCTACAAAGCCATGGGAAGAGTCCCTTCCTTAGTGCAACAGCTTACCTCTCCTCACCAGTTGGGATAGCTGTGGGATGGATGAGACTAGACTATGGCAACTTGGGATGTCAGAAGAAATGCAATCCTGCCAAATTCCAAACCCAACTTCACCCTCCCAGCACCAACACAAATGAAGCAAAGAAAACTGGACCCAAAACAACAAGCAAGAGTAGTGTGGGGTCTGCTAGTCTTGCACTTGTTTTGGGGTATGTAATGGAATGTTATGTGTGGTTTTTAGTAATGGGGGTGGTAATGGTCACTAGCAGAGCGGATGGTAAAAATTGCAGAGAGGATAGTGTCTGAAGAGTTTATGACCACAGAAAAATGGCTGACAACTATAGACAGTTTTCCCCTTGATATTCAATTATAAAATGGAAAGAGGGAAAAAGAAGCCTTGAAATTTATCTTTTAAAATCAAATTCATCTGAAAGGGATATCCCTCTTCAAGTTTAAAATAAAGAACAATCTAAACCCCAAATTACTCCTGTCTAATTCCCAATAGAGAAGAGCCACCCAATTTGTTATTCTTTTCCCCACTATGCCTGGCAAAAACTGCCATGCTAGGTTAGACTTTCAGAGAGGAAGCAATCAGTGCGTTTGTGTTCATCAGCCAATAAATGGATGTGGTCAAAAATAATGAGCGCCAGAGGCACCACTGCCTGCAAGAAGTACAGTTTGTTATATTGCTTACAATGCAGTATTTTATCCAGCCTCTTCCAGCCAAGGACCTGTAAACGGGAGTCTGTTCCAAAACCTTCCTCCTCTTCCAGTTGTCTGTGCAATGTATTGGCACTGTTCTGCTGGGCTGTCAAAAAAACTGGTTTAGAGATGCAGCTCTTCAGTCAGGTTTTGCGCCAGTTCTAACCATGTAAATTTAATTCTTTCTTTTTTTTTTCCCCCGATAATTATAGAAGGGGTAGAGGGGTAAAAAAGGGCCATAGAATCCTTTGCAATAAGAGCTTACCACAACGTTCCATGTTTAATGATTAGAACTGGGGCCTATCTAGATTAATCTGGTGAGATCTCAGGCCCATTCCAAGTAGTCAAGTGTCCACATTCCCAAACCACTCTCAGAACAAAACTTGCATCAGATGCCTTTTTGACCATTTCGGCAAAAAAACCCCAAAACACAAACAAAAAAACCCAGACAAGCAAACAGGCAACTAGGACCAAAGTCCCACCTCCTTAGAATGGTTCCACCCCCTGGGAAGAACCAGGATCTAAGAACAGGTATTGGAGAAGAGGGCAATAGGGAAAAGGAAGGTAGGAGGAGGATAAGAAAGAGATTACATTTTGGTGAAGTCTGTGATCTCCTAGTTCTCTGAGCAATTCTATCACATATTTCAATATTCCTAAATTCATGCATAAAACCAAATGAACAGGAGCTAATGCAATGAAATATTCCTGTACTACAGGCAAAAAAGCAAAGGTGGAGAACCAAAAGAAGATCCCTGTATTCTGAGGAAAACACAGAGCTGAGATACAAGTAGGGGTGTGAGAGACAATGTGAGATGTTATAGAAGCACCTTCTAGCAAAATACAAACCATGCAGGGCAGGAAACAACATTCTAAGGAATGGACAGCTGAAGCCACTGTACACTTTTGTGAAACAGAAGGATGAACCTTGAGTAAATTCTCAGTATTTGCAATACTTATTGCAATCCATGTAAAAGATGAGCAAAGAGGATGATAGCACTTACACTTGTATGACAATTTATTTACCGTCTGAAGAAATAAATACACTTTTGGTGTAAGTCATGCATATGTCCACACAGTCAAATAGTTAGAACTGATCTAGTAACGATTCAGAAGTCTTACTTCCCAAAACACTGGAATTTCAGAGTCCAATTAATGAAATTTAATTTACTTTCAAAATCATGCTTTACACTTCTCCTGAATTTTGAACAGTACAAATAACAAATTAAGAGCTGAGATGAAGTGAACTTGAATGCAACCAGAACTTGAATGACACAGAAAAGTAAAAGAAGATAAAAAGCTCCATTTCTTCTTGTTCTTAATAAATTCAAATTATTCCTATAGGAAAGGTCTGAAAATGCAATGCCATCCAATAATAATAGTAATAATAATTTAAAAAATTATTTTGGTAAAAATTTTCCAAAATCGAGTAAAAATACTAGCCAAAAGAACCTAAGCTACTACAAACACAAACTTAGGTGGAGAATATTATCTAGAACAAGTTTTTGCTTACTTACCGGAGAACGGGTCTGAGGTTGTGAATTCATTGTCTGAGGAGCTTGAGGGTATACCAACGTGGTTGGACCTGCATTCTGTCCAGAGGGATAAGGGGTCTGTCAAAGAATGGCAAGAACAATATCATAACGTGAGTAAATATGGCATAATAACTCAAATTCAAAGAGTTTAGGAAAGTGTTTATTAATGTGGTTTACAGCTCTACTTTTAAAAACTTATCTTTATCACAATATCGAGCAATTCAGAATCAGTGCAGCTTTTTTAGTTTTCTTAAATCTCCTGATGAGAAGCAATTTCATCACACTACTCAGAATGGTGAGCAAGCAATTTAAAACTTATGAATAATTTATTTCTGGAAGTTTCCATGTAGTATTTTCAGACTGTGGTTGACTGCCGTTAACTGAAACCTCGGAAAGTGAAATTGCAGATAAGGGGGGAATACTGTACTTTATTCTCACCAGTTAGTTGGTGGTATACTGAAGCATAAACTTCTGGCTGTCAAGATAATACATACAGCATTGAGATGTACCCCTTATGAAAACACAGAGAAATCTCCTTCTACACTTCAAAAAGTTACATAAGAACTAAGCCCTCTCATAACTAGTGCATTACAGAAAGGAACAGCAGCCAATTTTTTTCACAGAAGACGCTGAAAATGTGCATGCTGGCCATATTTGATCTTATTCAAACTTTTCACCAATATCTTCAACACTAGAGCCATATAAGTAAACACACAACTAACTGCAAAAGAAGTATGTGAATTAACATTCAGGCTCAAGTTCTTTCATTCAGTAATACCACACATACTGTCCACACATAGCTGGTGCTCTATCAATATTGAAACTCTATCATTGCTCTCAAAATGAATATTAATAAAACAAAGAATTTATTTTCCTTTAGCTTGGAATTACTCTTTTAAACAGACAAAAAATAATCAAGTACTTCTCATATTTAAATTGTATGTATGCGAAGAGCTGATGCATACTCTGTACACAAGGAGTTTCACCTGAATGCAAAGCATAACATCTGATGACTGCCACACATGGATGTGATTCCTCTCTCACAACGTATGCCATTGTGCCATTAGCAATATCTAAATATTTTGTTGTTGTTATTAATGGACTCGGGTCCTCTTTTTTTTTTTTTTTAGTTTTTAAATTTTTGGCTGCCTTGGGTCTTCCTTACTGCACACGGGCTTTCTGTAGTTGCGGCAAGAGGAGGCTACTCTTCATTGCAGTGCACGGGCTTCTCATTGTGGTGGCTTCTCTTGTTGTGGAGCACGGGCTCTAGGTGCGTGAGCTTCAGTAGTTGCAGGATGCGGGCTCAGTAGTTGTGGCACGCTGGCCCTAGAACACGTGGGCTTCAGTAGTTGTGGCGTGTGGGCTCTAGAGCACAGGCTGAGTAGCTGTGGTGCACGGGCTTAGCGGCTCTGCAGCATGAGGGAATCTTTCCGGATCAGGGATTGAATCCGTGTCCCCTGCATTGGCAGGCTGATTCTTAGCCACTGTGCCACCAGGGAAGTGTCCCATTTGCAATATGTTATAGGTGCACTGATAAAGAAATTTTGCCAATAGCTCGCTCAGCTTTCTTGCAGAGAATTTGTCCATTCTTTGTGAATGGTTTTAGAAATTTCAAGGAATGATTTTGACTTGTACCTGTTGCTGAGGCAGGGAGTACAACTGTGAAAGATGCCTCTATGCTTTCCTCTCTTCTCTGCATTTAATGACATGACTAACCAAGTTTATTGATTAAATTATTCTCGAGTTAACTTCTTCAATATACTATTACACTTTGTTGAAAAACATTGCAAAAGCCTGAATGGGAACATTCTATGAACATGTTTCATAACATCAAATGTATAGAGAACCAGAGATAGTCATTTTGATAGTCATCACAGATTTTGTTCGTACTTTCCTTTTCAAATACTTTCAAAGTTATCACAAAGATTTACTTCTCCAAGACTATATACATGAATGTTTTATATTTAAATGGCAATCCAGTTCACTGTACAAGTTTACAAGTTGAGACATATTCTCATTTTCATCATTACTTTCAAGTTTCAATGAACTCTCTTAAGTCACTGACTTTTATTAACTGGAGGTAACAACAAAAACTAGCAAATGGTGGTAATTGACTATCTGTTAACGGAATGCCAGTGAAGGAAGACAAGCCAATCAAAACACACTTTGTACTGCATACATAACCTTTAAGTCCATAATAACTATTTAAAAAACAGTGATTGTGACAATTAAAGATAGAAATCTGAGGATGAATCCCATTACAACACAGAACACACTAACAGCAACTTAGGTCCACATGCTGACGGTTTTCAAAATAAGGATATGTGAAAAAATTAGTAAGATTTTCAATTTTCAAAATAGAAGGGAATTAAGCAAACAAAAATAATTATAGCATTTAGATAGCTCTTAGTATGTTTCAGAAACCATTCTAAGCACTTCACATACAACAAGGAGATGAAAGGTTATTTCTTAAAACACTCACTTCCCCTTAAATAAATACTGCCGTAAAGACTAAATTCAATATTGTGCACATGTGTGCGGACACACATAAATCTGATTTAAAAATTATGTAGCCATAGCCTTTCGAAGAGCTATCAGGTGATACTTACCAAATTTTAAATAAGCTTCCTTTTACTCCACAATTCCATTTCAAGAAATTGACCCTAAAGATAAATTCATAATGGCAAAAAACAAAGACGCACTCCGTATTTCCATTTATAAGAGAGAGGTTAAAGTAAGCTATATTCAGTCAAAGAGAGAACGTAGTGTAATCTTTGAGCTAAGAAAGAATGAGGTAAATCTACATACGCTGTCATGGAAAGGTACCTACACTATTAAGTGACATAAGCAAATCATAGAATTAGTAAGAATAAAAGTCCTATTTGTGTAGTGTTTTTTGATATATGCTAATCGTATACTCAAAGATGTCTTGGGAAGACATATGGCAAACTTAACATTGCTACTTCGCAAAAACAGAATTGAAAGGGGGACACAGGACACAACTTGTAGCTTCTATTTTATACGCTCTGTATTCAGGGCACACACACCTCATTTTACTGTGCTGCGCGTTACTGTACTTGACAGATACTTTGATTTTTACAAATTGAAGGTTTGCAGGAACCCTGCATCAAGCGTGTCTCTTTTTTTAAGTATCGTTGATTTACAATGTTGTATTAGTTTCAGGTGTACAGCAAACTGATTCAGTTATAGGTATCTACATATATTCTTTTTCAGATTCTTTTCCATTATAGGTTATTACAAGGTATTGAATATAGTTCCCTGTGCTATATAAGCATGATTATCAACTCTATTTTCCCAGGAACACTTGCTCACTTCATGTCTCTGTGTCACATTTTGGTAATTCTCACAATATTTTAAACTTTTTTCATTATTATTATTATATTTGCTATGGTGACCTGTGATCAGTGATCTTTAAGGTTACTATTATAATTGTTTTGGGGCACCATGAACTGCACCCATATAAGTCGGCGAACTTAATCCATAAATGTTGTGTGTATTCTGACTGCTCCACTGACAAGCTGTTCCTCATCTCTCTCACTCTCCTCGGGCCTCCCTATTCCCTGAGACACAACAGTATTGAAATTAGGCCAATTAATAACCCTGAGTTGGCCTCCAAGTGTTCAAGTGAAAGAAGAGTCCCATGTCTCTGACTTTAAATCAAAAACTAGAAATGATTAAGCTTAGTGAGGAAAACATGTCAAAAGCTGAGATGGGCAGCAAGATAGGCCTCTTGTGCTAGACAGTTAGTCAAGTTGTGAATGCAAAGGAAAAGTTACTTCCTGAATGAAATTAAAACTGCTATTTCAGTGGACACACGAATGATAAGAAAACAAAACAGCCTTATTGCTGATACGGAGAAAACTTTAGTGGTCTGGAGAGATCAAACCGGCAACAACATTCCTTTAAGCCAAAACCTAACCTAGAGCAAGGTCCTAACTCTCTGGTTCTGAAGGCTGAGAGAAGTGAAGAATTTGCAGGAGGAAAAGTTTAACGCTAGCAGAGGTGGTTGGTTCATGAGGTTTTAGGAAAGAGGCTTGTATTTGTATGTCTCCATAACATACAAATACAAGGTGATGCCACAAGTGCTGATGTTGAAGCTGCAGCAAGTTACCCATAATATCTAGCTAAGGTAAGGAATGAAGGTGGCTACACTAAATTACAGATTTTCAGTGTAGATGAAACAGCCTTCCACTTAAGAAGATGCCATCTAGGACTTTCATAGCTAGAGAGGAGAAGTCAATGTCTGGCTTCAAAGCTTCTAAAGACTGGCTGACTCTCTTGTTAGGGGCTAATGCATCTGGTGACTTTTAGCTGAAGTCTGTGCTCATTTATCATTCCGAAAATCCTAGGGCCCTTAAGAATTCTGCTAAATCTTGTCTGCCTGCATTCTATACGTGGAACAACAAAGACTGGATGACAACACATCTGTTGACAGCATGGTTTACTGAATATTTTAAGCCCACTGTTGAGACCTACTGCTCAGAAAAAATGATGCCTTTCAAAATATTACTGCTCGTTGACCTGGTCACCCAAGGGCTCTGAAGGAGATGTACGAGATTAATGATGTTTTCCTGCCTGCTCACACAACATCCATTCTGCAGCCCATGAATCAAGGAGTAATTTCAACTTTCGGGTCTTATTATTTAATGAATACATTTCGTAAGACGGTTTAGCTGCCATAGATAGTGATTCCTCTGATGGATCTGGGCAAAGTAAATTGAAAACCTTCTGGAAAGGATTCACCATTCTGGATGTCATGAAGAACATTCGTGATTCATGAGAAGAGCTCAACATGTCAACAGTAACAGGAGTTTGGAAGAAGTTGATTCCAACCCCCGTGGGGTTCAAGACTTCAATGGAGGAGTCACTGTAGATGTGGTAGAAACAGTTAAGAAAACTAGAATTAGAAGTGGAGCCTGAAGATGTGACTGAATTGCTGCAATCTCACAATAAAGCTCTGTGACAGATGAGGAGTTGCTTCTTACAGATGAGCAAAGAAAGGGTTTCTTGAGATGGACTCTAATTCTGGTGAAGACTACTGAAATGACAACAGAGGATTCGGAATATTGCATAAATTTAGCTGATAAAGCAGTGGCAGGTTTTGAGAGGACTGACTTCCGTTTTTTGGTTTTGGGTTTTTTTTTTTAATTCTTATTTTATTTATTTATTTTTGGCTGTGTTGCGTCTTCACTGCTGCACGTGGGCTTTCTCTAGCTGCAGTGAGCGGGGGCTACTCTTCGTTGCGGTGCACGGGCGTCTCATTGCAGTGGCTTCTCTTGTTGCGGAGCACGGGCTCTAGGCATGCAGGCTTCAGTAGCTGTGGCTCGCAGACTGTAGAGCGCAGGCTCAGTAGTTGTGGCACGCAGACTCTAGAGCACAGGCTCAGTAGTTGTGGCACATGGGCTCAGGAGTTGTGGCTCGCAGGCCCTAGAGTGCAGGCTCACTGTTTGTGGTGCATGGGCTTAGTTGCTCCGCGGATATGGGATCTTCCCGGACCAGGGATCGAGCCCGTGTCCTGTGCACTGGCAGGCAGATTCTTATCCACGGCGCCACCAGGGAACCCCTGACTTCAGTTTTGAAAGACGTTCTACTGTGGGTAAAATGCTATCAAACAGCCTCGCTTGCTACAGGGAAGTCGTTCGTGAAAAGAAGAGTCAGTTGATGCGGCAGACTTCAATGTTATTTTATTTTAAGACATTGCCACGGGCACACCAGCCTTCAACAGCCACGACCCTGGTCAGTCAGCAGCATCAACATCGAGGCGAGACCCTCCACCAGCAAAAAGATTATGACTTGCTGAAGGCTCAGATGATGGTTAGCATTTTTAACAATAAAGTACAGTTGACCCTCAAAAAACAGGGGTTTGATCTGTGTGGGTCCAATTACATGCATATATTTGTCAATAAATACTACAGTGCTTCATGATGTATGTACATCAAATCATTATGCTGTATACCCTACTGATACAGCATTGTTTGTCAATTACACCTTAGTAATACTAGGGGAAATAAATCAATACTACAGTACTACACAATCTGTGGTTGGTTGAATCTGCAGACGTGGAACCAGGGATACAAAATGCCAACTATGGGACTTAAACATCCATGGATTTTGGTATGTGTGGTGGGCCCTGGAACCAATCTCCCAAGTTGTTCAAGGGTCCACTGTGTTTTTTAATTAAGGTACGTACATTGATTTTCTTAGACATAATGCTATCGCACACTTTATGCACTACAGTATAGTGTTAACATAACTTTTATATGCACTGGGAAACCAAAAAATTTGTGTGAATTGCATCCCTGCAATATTTGCTTTATTGTAGTGTTCTGGAACCAAATCCACAATATTGCCGTGGTATGCCTATATGTATTTTTCCTTTTTCATAAGAATTGATTACTTTTATAATAAAAACTCATTGAAGATAAACTCTGTGATAGCTTCCCTTCCCTTCAACTTCCCTTCATGTGATAGAAAATAGTAAAGCAAACCATAAAATCCAGTAGGAGGTCTGTATTTTGCGAAGTTTTAAATATTTCTGGAAAACAACTGAAATATCGTCTCATAAATCACAATGGAAACTAAATCAACAATATTTATGGAAATGTAACACAAAGACACTATGCTGTGGGCTATGTGCCTAAATGAGGCCAATAATATATGTTTACTGGTGTTCTAAGCTTCAAGAAATCTACAATTTAATCAATAAAGAGATAGGTAATAGATGTACGTTATATTTACTCAGCCATACAGTATAATCCTTTGTAGTCATTAAAAAAAGATACAGAGGAGCATTTAATGACATGGAAAGAATGATATTGAGAGAGAATGCTGAAATAAGCACATATATGTACAAAATGTTGGTAGTATCTCAAGTCACTAGAGAAATACCAAAATTACTTAATAAATTGTGTTGGGATGACTAGATAATCTAGGGGGAAGGAGGATATATATGCTCAACTCATGATACCAAAAAATTCCAGATTGATTAAAAATGCTGGAATGTAAAACATGACACTTTAAAGGTACCAGAGGCAAATCTATTTCTGTCACCTTAGAGCTGGGAATTACTTTTTTATTTTTAATAAATTAATTTTATTTATTTATTTTTGGCTGCGTTGGGCCTTTGTTGCTGCGTGCAGGCTTTCTCTAGTTGCAGCGAGCAGGGGCTACTCTTTGTTGAGGTGCGCGGGCTTCTCATTACGGTGGCTTCTCTTGTTGCTGAGCACGGATGGGCTCTAGGTGTGCGGGCTTCAGTAGTTGTGGCTCGTGGGCTCTAGAGTGCAGGTTAAGTAGTTGTGGCACACGGGCCGCGGCATGTGGGATCTTCCCGGACCAGGGCTCGAACCGGTCCCCTGCATTGGCAGGCAGCTTCTTAACCACTGCGCCACCAGGGAAGCCCTACTTTTAAAATCTAAATAAAAACAGTACCTATGGATACACCAAAAATTTTTTTAAAGTAGACTATTACTACAAATTTATAAAAGTTCTCAATTTTAATATTTTTCTTTATAACTCTATGTGTGTGTATATACATATATATGTGTAAATGTGTTCCTTCATTCTTATTTACTAGCTATTAGAGGATATAAATAGTGAGAAACTCTTCTATCAAATAAATGTTTGACATCTAAATCTGGCCAGAGAAATGAAGAAAAATATCTTAAAGTCTAGACCAGCACTTTGACCATATTGGTATCCACAATGCTTCAAAGCACCTTCAACCTCTTACAACTGTCTTCCTGAGAGCTACACAACCAGTGTAAATAAAAATTTCTGTGATGAACTTTTTCATCTTGCAAAACTGAAACCGTACAACCACTGGTCCAATTTAAGTTTTATTTATACACATTTTAATCACTGAGAATTTAAATTTAAATAACCAGATATGGCTAGTTGCTACCATACTATACAGCACACAGATGCAGAAAGCTGTTAATTCCAAAATTTTACTCTTCTCATGTCTACCTTTTATATCTTTACAAATGTAACTCTAATTTTACAGAAGTACAGTAACATCCCATAAGCAAAAGTCCAAGATAAAACACTGGAGAGAGAAGCAGAGACATATCACTGAACTGGACATGCAGTCTTCAGCATATTACAATTGACCCTTGCTATCCTCTCTGGGGCTTGTTTCCAAGACCCTCATGGATATCAAAATCCACAGATGCTCAAGTCTCATATAACAGTTTTAGTACAGCAGGCCCTCCATATGTGCAGGTTCAGAACCCGCAGATACAGAGCGCCAAATGTACTTGTCTTCCTCAGCTAACTAAAGACTAAAACTTTATGGCACCGATTCTCAGAATGTGCACTGCAGAGCCCTAGTGATGAGAAGGCCTGGGAGAGAAAACAGTCTCATAATATTAATGCCAAGATGTTGTTGTGTTGACATTTGCACTAATGACAGAAAAACAAGAAGGGTAAAACTACTGGTGCCTTAGTAAAAATCAAACCAATGGCAGTCCTTGTATTCCTCACTCCCACACTCTCACCATGCGCTGACAAAAAAAAAAAAAGAGCGAGTACTTAAGTATGTCATTTATGTGACAGTAAAAATCATTAAGTTTTATTCTGAGATAATTATAGAGTCACGTGGAGTTTAAAACATAATACAAAGTTTCCATATGCTCTTCATCTAGTTTTCCTTAATGGTAACATCTTATGTAAGTATAGTACAATACCAAACTTTGAAAAATGACATTGATATGATCCAGCAACCTTATTCAGATTTCTCCAGTTCTACGTGCACACACATTTTCGTATATATTTAGTTCTGGGCAATTTTGTCACATTTATAGGTTCCTGTCACCACTGCTACAGTCACAATACAGAAAAGGTTCTTCACGGAGATCCCCTGCACTACCCTATAAAAGCCATAGGGGGCTTCCCCGGTGGCGCAGCGGTTGAGAGTCCACCTGCCGATGCAGGGGACGCGGGTTCGTGCCCCGGTCCGGGAGGATCCCACATGCCGCGGAGCGCCTGGGCCCGTGAGCCATGGCCGCTGAGCCTGCGCGTCCGGAGCCTGTGCTCCGCAACGGGAGGGGCCGCAGCGGTGAGAGGCCCGCGTAACGCAAAAAAAAAAAAAAAAAAGCCATAGGCACCTTCTTTCCTTCCTCTTTTCTCCCTTCACCTCTTATGCATCTAACCCTTAGGAACCACTAACCTATTCTCCATCTCTGTAATTTGATCATATAGAGATGTCATAAAAATGACATCACGAAGTAAGGAAGCTTTAGAACATGTCTTTTTAATATACTGTGTGACCAAATGAGAGAAAACAAATGAAACACTTCTGCAGTATATTGGGGTTAGCAGGTTATATGAAGAAAAAGCATTTATAAGACTGTTTAAGTTACAAGCTGAACTAGGTGCTTTTTCCATGTAACACCATTTTACTTGAAAGAATAAATAAGAGACGAACTATGCTTATGCAGACCTTGGTACACGGCAGACATTTTATTGAAAATGAACAAAGTGAACTTATCATATCGAGGAAAATTGAAAGTATTTGTTACCAATGATAAAATTCAAGTTTCAAATGAAAATTCAACTTTTAGAAAATGTGTAACTGTCACCATGAGCCTGGCATATTCCCAACATGTAGACTTTCCAGATAAGAATGTGATTTTTTTTATACTGTATAATAAACAGTACGTGAAAGATCCACATAACTCAGTCAAGCAATATTTTTCAAATGACCCACACACGATGATATACAGACCAAGTATATAATTAATTCAAGTGCAAGACAGACCAATAGATTTTAATGTAACAGAGTACCAAAAGTTCACTAATATGGATTAGGATTCCATACTGCAACTAACGTTTAAGAAACTACCACTTTTTGAGTTTGGTATAGTATCAAACAATAACCACAACTTTCTGAAGAGGCTGTATAAAATACGCCACCCTTTCCCAGTTACATCCCCGTGTAAAACTGTATCTTCCTCATATACTTCAAATGAAATAACACTGTAACAGGTCGAGTGCAGAAGCAGATATAAGATTCCAGCTAACTTCTATTAAGCCAGATATTAAAAGATTTGCAAAGTTTTGAATAATACAATTCTTCTCATATTTTTCAGAAATTAATTTTTCACAAAAATGTATTATCAGGTTTACAAAAATAGGTTTAAATTTATTTTAAAACAATATTTTAAAATTCCTCAGTTTTAATTTCTAATACAGTAAATATTAACAAATATAAGACAAAATATTGAGAACCCCAAATACTTTTAAGAGTATAAAGAACCCCTGAATCAAAAAGTTTTGAAAACATTGACCTAGATTAATACTAGAGCTGAAAGGGATCTTCCTTTACTTCTTGCTATTAAAATATTAAACATTTACTTTGTTTCCCTATCCTTAAGTTTTTCCTCAAAACAAAACTTTCCATTCCTGACGGCTGAGCGAGTTTGTTTTCACTCTCCCAAATTTCCACATTAATGTGGTTTACTGTGAACCTAAAATAATTTCCATCTGCACTGCTTCCAGGAACCTTCAATCTTTCAAAAACTGTCTTCCTGAGCTCTACATAACCACATTCAAAAGAACAGGAAATGTAGTGGTGTTTTTGCCTGTCCTTGCCCAAACCCCTACCTGGCATGGCACAATCTGGAGGAAGACACCCAATTCCCAGTTCCTCCTTCAGAACACAAAGAAAAAGGCTGAACTTGTTTGTAACATTCTGGCGTGTCTGGGGGCTGAGGGGTTGGTTTCTGTCTCACCTGATTCAGACCACCGATGGGAAGAGTGACATAGTTTGGATATAAGATTGGGTCCCTGAAAGGAGTGGCACCTGCTG
>NW_006786690.1:5970823-5971128 GCF_000442215.2 Lipotes vexillifer | reverse complement strand
CTGAACTACATGTGAGCTGCAGGAAGACTTCAGACCTGCAGGCACCTGGGGCAAGAGACTACAGGCAGGAGAACACAACAGAACATTTAAGGCCTTGAGAAGAAGCCAGGATAAGACTGAGCAATAACAACATTTAAAAGGAGCCATGCGCAGTGCTTGAGAGTCCGCCTGCTACGTGGGCCTCTCACTGTTATGGCCTCTCCTGTTGTGGAGCACAGGCTCTGGACACAAGGCTCAGCGACCATGGCTCATGGTCCTACCTGCTCCGTGGCATGTGGGATCTTCCCGGACCGGGGCACGAACCC
>NW_006786690.1:5933416-5970674 GCF_000442215.2 Lipotes vexillifer | reverse complement strand
GCCATGGCCGCTGAGCCTGCGCGTCCGGAGCCTGTGCTCTGCAACGGGAGAGGCCACAACAGTGAGAGGCCCGCGTACCGAAAAAAAAAAAAAAGGAGCCATGTATACAGTAGAATTGGGGGGAACCAAACACACAAGCCCAGGGAAGATGTATGCACAGAAAATGATGGCTGATGGTCTTCCCCTGCAAGAAACCAGTTTTCAAATACTGGAAGGTATGGCTGTTTCTTCAACTGCTCAATTATCAACAGAAGATTACAAGGCATATAAATATATAGGGAAACACAGCACATTCAAAGGAACACCATATATCTCTAGAAACCAACCTCAAAGAGACATAGCTTTTGGAGTTACGTGACAAAGACTTTAAAACAACTGTCTTGAATATGCTCAATAAACTACAGGAAAACACGAAAACCTAAAGGAAATTAGAAAAACAATATATAAAGAAAATGAGAATATCAAGAAAGAAACAGAAATTGTAAAAACAAGCAAACAATTTCTGGAGTAGAAAAATATAGTAACTGAATTTTAAAAATTTACTTGAAAGGTTCAACAGCAGATTCAAAGAGGCATAAAAAAAACCTGGTGACCTTGAGGACAAAACCTTTGAAATTATCAAGTTCAAGAACAAAATCAAAAAAAATAATAATGAAAAAGTAAACAGGGCTTGCCTGGTGGCGCAGTCGTTGAGAGTCCACCTGCCGATGCAGGGGATACAGGTTTGTGCCCCGGTCCGGGAGGATCCCATATGCCGCGGAGCGGCTGGGCCCATGAGCCATGGCCACTGAGCCTGCGCATCCGGAGCCTATGCTCCGCAACGGGAGAGGCCACAAAAGTGAGAGGCCTGTGTGCCGCAAAAAAATAAAAAGTAAACAGAGACTAAGGAACATAAGGGACCCGATCAAAAAACCAATACCTGCTTATTCCAGGAGTGAGGAACCAAGATGGCGGAGTAGAAGGACGTGCTCTCATTCCCTATTTTTTGTTTTTGTTTTTTTTTTGGCAGTACAAGGGCCTCTCACTGTTGTAGTCCCTCCCGTTGCAGAGCACAGGCTCTGGACGTGCAGGCTCAGCGGCCATGGCTCACGGGCACAGCTGCTCCGTGGCATGTGGGATCCTCCGAGACCAGGGTGCGAACCCGTCTCCCCTGCACCGGCAGGCGGACTCTCAACAACTGCGCCAGCAGGGAAGCCCCTCTCACTCCCTCTTGTGAGAACACCAGAATCACAACTAGCTGCTGGACAATCATCGACAGGAAGACACTGGAACTCACCAAAAAAGATACTCCACAGCCAAACACAAAGGAGAAGCCACAATGAGACGGTAGGAGGCATGCAATCACAGTAAAATCAAATCCCGTAACTGCTGGGTGGGTGACTCACAGACTGGAGAACACTTATACTACAGAGGTCCACCCACTGGAGTGAAGATTCTGAGCCCCACGTCAGGCTTCCCAACCTGGGGGTCCAGCAACAGGAGGAGGAACTCCTAGAGAATCAGACTGTGAAGCCTAGTGGGATTTGCTTGCAGGACTTCAACAGGACTGGGGGAAACAGAGACTCCACTCTTGGAGGGCACACAAAGTAGTGTGCGCACCGGGACCCAGGGGAAGAAGCAGTGACCCCAGGGGAGACTGAACCAGACCTACCTGCTAGTGTCGGACGGTCTCCTGCAGAGGCGGGGGGTGGCTGTGGCTCACCGAGGGGACAAGGACACTGGCAGCAGAAGTTCTGGGAAGTACTCCTTGGAGTGAGCCCTCTCAGAGTTTGTCATTAGCCCCACCAAAGAGCCCAGGTAAGCTCCAGTGTTGGGTTGCCTCAGGCCAAACAACCAACAGGGAGGGAACCCAGCCCCACCCTCAACAGTCAAGTGGATTAAAGTTTTACTGAGCTCTGCCCACCAGAGCAACAGACAGCTCTACCAACCACCAGTCCCTCCCAACAGGAAACTTACACAAGCCTCTTAGACAGCCTCATACACCAGAGGATAGACAGGAGAAGCAAGAAGAACTACAATCCTGCAGCCTGTGGGAAAAAACCCACATTCACAGAAAGACAGACAAGATGAAAAGGCAGAGGGCTATGTACCAGATGAAGGAACAAGATAAAACCTCAGAAAAACAACTCAATGAAGTGGAGATAGGCAACCTTCCAGAAAAAGAATTCAGAATAGTGATAGTGAAGATGATCCAGGACCTCAGAAAAAGAATAGAGGCAAAGATTGAGAATATGCAAAAAATGTTTAAGACCTAGAAGAATTAAAGAACAGAGATGAACAATACAATAACTGAAATGAAAACTACACTAGAAGGAATCAGTAGCAGAATAACTGAGGCAGGAAGAATGAATAAGTGACCTAAAAGACAGAATGGTGGAATTGACTGCCATGGAATAGAATAAAGAAAAATGAATGAAAAGAAATGAAGACAGCCTAAGAGACCTCTGGAACAACATTAAATGCAACAACATTCGCATTATAGGGGTCCCAGAAGGAGAAGAGAGAGATTAAGGACAAGAGAAAATATTTGAAGAGATTATAGTCAAAAACTTCCCTAACATGGGAAAGGAAATAGCCACCCGAGTCCAGGAAGAGCAGAGAGTCCCATGCAGGATAAACCCAAAGAGAAACACGCCAAGACACATAGTAATCAAATTGGCAAAAATTAAAGAAAAAGAAAAATTAATGAAAGCAGCAAGGGAAAAATGACAAATTACATACAAGGGAACTCCCATAAGGTTAACATTTGATTTCTCAGCAGAAACTCTACAAGCCAGAAGGGAGTGGCATGATATACTTAAAGTGATGAAAGGGAAGAACCTACAACCAAGATTACTCTACCAGGCAAGGATCTCATTCAGAGTTGATGGAGAAATCAAAAGCTTTACAGACAAGCAAAAGCTAAGAGCATTCAGCATCACCAAACCAGCTCTACAACAAATGCTAAAGGAACTTCTCTAAGTGGGAAACACAAGAGAAGAAAAGGACCTACAAAAACAAACCCAAAACAATTAATAAAATGGTAACAGGAACATACATATCCATAATTAGCTTAAAAGTGAATGGATTAAATGCTCCAACCAAAAGACACAGGCTTGCTGAACGGATACAAAAACAAGACCCATATATATGCTGTCTACAAGAGACCCACTTCAGACCAAGAGACACATACAGACTGAAAGTGAGGGGATGGAAAGAGGTATTCCATGCAAATGGAAATCAAAAGAAAGCTGGAGTAGCAATACTCATATCAGATAAATACTCATATCAGATAAAATAGACTTTAAAATAAAGAATGTTACAACAGACAACAAAGGACACTTTGATCAAGGGACCAATCCAAGAAGAAGATATAACAATAATAAATATATATGCACCCAACATAGGAGCAGCTCAATACATAAGGCAACTGCTAACAGCTATAAAAAAGGAAATCAACAGTAACACAATAATAGTGGGAGACTTTAACACCTCACTTACACCAATGGACAAATCATCTAAAATGAAAGTAAATAAACAGAAGCTTTAAATGACACAATAGATCAGATAGATTTAATTGATATTTATAGGACATTCCATTCAAAAAGATCAGATTACACTTTCTTCTCAAGTGCACATGGAACATTCTCCAGGATAGATCAAATCTTGGGTCACAAATCAAGCCTCAGTAAATTTAAGAAAACTGAAATCATATCAAGCATATTTTATGACCACAACACTATGAAATTAAAAATGAATTACAGGGAAAAAAACGTAAAACACACAAACACATGAAGGCTAAACAATACGTTACTAAATACCCAAGAGATCACTGAAGAAATCAAAGAGGAAATCAAAAACTACCTAGAGACAAATGACAATGAACACACGACGATCCAAAACCTATGGGATGCAGCAAAAGCACTTCTAAGGGGGAAGTTTATAGCAATACAATCCTACCTTAAGAAACAGGAAACATCTCAAATAAACAACCTAACCTTGCACCTAAAGCAATTAGAGAAAGAAGAACAAAATACCCCAACGTTAGCAGAAGGAAAGAAATCATAAAGATCAGATCAGAAATAAATGAAAAAGAAACGAAGGAAACGATAGCAAAGATCAATAAAACTAAAAGCTGGTCCTTTGAGAAGATAAACAAAATTGATAAACCATTAGCCAGACTCATCAAGAAAAAAAGGGAGAAGACTCAAATCAATAGAATTAGAGCCTTCCCTGGTGGCGCAGTGGCTGAGAGTCTGCCTGCCGATGCACGGGATGCAGGTCTGTGCCCCAGTCCAGGAGGATACCACATGCCGTGGAGTGGCTGGGCCTGTGAGCCATGGTCGCTGGGCCTGCATGTCTGGAGCCTGTGCTCCGCAGTGGAAGGGGCCACAGCAGTGAGAGGCCACGTACCGCAAAAAAAAAAAAAAAAAAATCAATAGAATTAGAAATGAAAAAGGAGAAGTAACAATTGACACTGCATAAATACAAAGGATCATGAGAGATTACTACAAGCAACTACATGCCAATAAAATGGACAACCTGGAAGAAATGGACAAATTCTTAGAAATGCACAGCATGCCGAGACTGAACCAAGAAGAAATAAAAAATAGGAACAGATCAATCACAAGCAGTGAAATTGAAACTGATTAAAAATCTTCCAACAAACAAAAGCCCAGGACCAGATGGATTCACAGGCGAATTCTATCAAACACTTAGAGAAGAGCTAACACCTATACTTCTCAAACTCTTCCAAAATATAGCAGAGGGAGGAAGACTCCCAAACTCATTCTACGAGGCCACCATCACCCTGATACCAAAACCAGACAAAGATGTCACAAAGAAAGAAAACTATAGGCCAGTATCACTGATGAACATAGATGCAAAAATCCTCAACAGAATACTAGCAAAAAGAATCCAACAACATATGAAAAGGATCATACACCATGATCAAGTGGGGTTTATTCCAGGAATGCAAGGATTCTTCAATATACACAATCAACGTGATACATCATATTAACAAACTGAAGGAGAAAAACCATATGATCATCTCAATAGATGCAAAGAAAGCTTTCCACACCCATTTATGATAAAAACCCCGCAGCAAGTAGGCATAGAGGAAACTTTCCTCAACATAAAAAAGGCCATATATGACAAACCCACAGCCAACATCATCCTCAATGGTGAAAAACTGAAACCATTCCCACTAAGATCAGGAACAAGACAAGGTTGCCCACTCTCACCACTCTTATACAACATAGTTTTGGAAGTTTTAGCCACAGCAATCAGAGAAGAAAAGGAATTAAAAGGAATCCAAAGCGGAAAAGAAGAAGTAAAGCTGTCACTATTTGCAGATGACATGATACTATACACAGAGAATCCTAAAGATGCTACCAGAAAACTACTAGAGCTAACCAATGAATTTGGTATAGTAGCAGGATACAAAATTAATGCACAGAAATCTCTTGGCATTCTTATACACTAGTGATGAAAAATATCAAAGTGAAATTAAGAAAACACTCCCATTTACCATTGCAACAAAAAGAATAAAGTATCTAGGAATAAACCTACCTAAGGAGACAAAAGACCTGTATGCAGAAAATTATAAGACACTGATGAGAGAAATTAAAGATGATACAAACAGATGGAGAAATATACCATGTTCTTGGATTGGAAGAATCAACATTGTGAAAATGACTCTACTACCCGAAGCAATCTACAGATTCAATGCAATCCCTATCAAACTACCACTGGCATTTTTCACAGAACCAGAACAAAAAATTTCACAATTTGTATGGAAACACAAAAGACCCCGAATAGCCAAAGCAATCCTGAGAACGAAAAACGGAGCTGGAGGAATCAGGCTCCCTGACTTCAGACTATACTACAAAGCCACAGTAATCAAGACAGTAATGTACTGGCACAAAAACAGAAATATAGATCAATGGAACAGGATAGAAAGCCCAGAGATAAACCCACGCACATATGGTCACCTTACCTTTGATAAAGGAGGCAGGAATGTACAGTGGAGAAAAGACAGCCTCTTCAATAAGTGGTGCTGGGAAAACTGGACAGGTACATGTACAAGTATGAAATTAGAACACTCCCTAACACCATACACAAAGATAAACTCAAAATGGATTAAAACCTAAATGTAAGGCCAGACACTATCAAACTCTTAGAGGAAAACATAGGCAGAACACTCTATGACATAAATCACAGCAAGATCCTTTTTGACCCACCTCCTAGAGAAATGGAAATAAAAACAAAAATAAACAAATGGGACCTAATGAAACTTCAAAGCTTTTGCACAGCAAAGGAAACCATAAACAAGACCAAAAGACAACCCTCAGAATGGGAGAAAATATTTGCAAATGAAGCAACCGACAAAGGATTAATCTCCAAAATTTATAAGCAGCTCATACGGCTCAATAACAAAAAAACAAACAACCCAATCCAAAAATGGGCAGAAGACCTAAATAGACATTTCTCCAAAGAAGATATACAGACTGCCAACAAACACTTATGAAAGAATGCTCAACATCATTAATCATTAGAGAAATGCAAATCAAAACTACAATGAGATATCATCTCACACCAGTCAGAATGGCCATCATCAAAAAATCTAGAAAGAATAAATGCTGGAGAGGGTGTGGAGAAAAGGGAACCCTCTTACACTGCTGGTGGGAATGTGAATTGGTACAGCCACTATGGAGAACAGTATGGAGGTTCCTTAAAAAACTACAAATAGAACTACCATATGACCCAGCAGTCCCACTACTGGGCATATACCCTGAGAAAACCATAATTCAAAAAGAGTCATGTACCAAAATGTTCATTGCAGCTCTATTTATAATAGCCAGGACATGGAAGCAACCTAAGTGTCCATCAACAGATGAATGGATAAAGATGTGGCAAATATATACAATGGAATATTACTCAGCCATAAAAGGAAATGATATTGAGTTATTTGTAGTGAGGTGGATGGACCTAGAGTCTGTCATACAGAGTGAAGTCAGAATGAGAAAAACAAATACTGTATGCTAACACATATACATGGAATCTAAGAAAAAAAAAAAAGGTCATGAAGAACCTAGGGGTAAGATGGGAATAAAGACACAGACCTACTAGAACATGGACTTGAGGATATGGGGAGGGCGAAGGGTAAGCTGTGACAAAGTGAGAGAGTGGCATGGACATATATACACTACCAAACGTAAAACAGATAGCTAGTGGGAAGCAGCCACATAGCACAGGGAGATCAGCTTGGTGCTCTGTGACCACCTAGAGGGGTGGGATAGGGAGGGTGGGAGCGAGAGAGATGCAAGAGGGAAGAGATATGGGGACACATGTATATGTATAACTGATTCACTTTGTTATAAAGCAGAAACTAACACACCATTGTAAAGCAACTGTACTCCAATAAAGATGTTAAAAAAAATACAGTATATGTATAAGTGAATCACTTTTCTGTACACCTGAAACTAACACAACATTGTTAATCAACTATACTCCAATATAAAATGAAAATTAGAAAAAAAAATACAGACTAGAACCATAGGGAAAAAAAGCAATGAAACCAAGGTCAACAAAACTGACAAAACTTTAGCTAGACTGAATAAGAAAAAGAAAAAGAAGAGAGATAAATAAATAAAATCAGAAATCAACAAGGGGACATTTTAACTGATTTTACAGAAACAAAAAGGATTATAAAGAGAATGCCATAAACAAGTATACACCACAATCTAGATAACCTATATGAAATGGACAAACTCCTAGAAGCACACAACCTATGAAAACTGAATCATGAAAAAATAGAAAAACTAAACGGACCTATAACTGGAAAGGAGACTGAATTACTCGTCAAAGACCTTGCAACAAAGACAAGCCCAGGACCGCATGGTTTCACTGGTGAATTTTACCAAACATTTAAAGAATTAACAACAATCCTCCTCAAATTCTTCCGAAAAACTGAAGAAGAGAGAACACTTCCAAACTTATACTATGAGTCTAACATTATCCGGATACTAAAGACAGATAAAAATAATACAAGAAAAGTACAGACTAATATTCCTAACGTAAATATCCACAACAAAATACTGGCAAACAGAATTCAATAGCACATCAAAAGGATTATACACCACAACCAAGTGAGATTTATTCCCGAAATGCAAGGTTGATTCAACAAACAAAAATCAAGCAATATAATACCCCCGCACTAACAAAATGAAGAGAAAACAATCACAAGATCATTTGAACTGATGCAGAAAAACCATCTGATGAACTTCAACACCCCTTCATGATAGAAATACTCAACATACTAGGAATAGAAGAAAACTACTTCAATATAATAGAGGCCATACATGAGAAGTTCACATCTAGTATCACACGCATTGGTGAAAGACTGCAAGCTTTTCCTTTAAGATCAGGAATAGGACAAAGATGCCTGCTTACACCACAACTATTCAACATAGTACTGGAAATTCTATCCAGAGCAATTAGACAAGAAAAATAAAATAAAAAGAATCCAAATTAGAAAAAAAGATTATCTCTGTTTATAGACAGCATAATCTATGCAGAGAGCCCTAAGGATTTCATAAAAGTCTGTTAGAAGTAATAAGCAAATTCACCTAAGTTACAGTATAAATAATAAACACATAAAAACTAGTTCTTTCTATACATTAACAATAAATCTGAAAAGGAAATTAGGAAAACAATTCCATTTAGATTGGGAGTTTGGGATTAGCAGATGCAAACTATTATATATAGAATGGATAAACAACAAGGTCCTACTGTATAGCACAGGGAACTGCAGTCAGTATCCTGTGATAAACCATAATGCTAAAGACTATGAAAAAGAATGTGTGTGTGTGTGTGTGTGTATGTGTATATATATATATATATATCTGTAACTGAATCACTTTGCTGTACAGCAGAAATTAACACATTGTAAATTAATTATACTTCAATCAATTTTAAAAAAAGAAAATTCCATTTATAATAGAATCAAAAGAATAAAATACTTTGAAATTAAATTAACCAAGGAAGTGAAAGACTTGTACACTGAAAACTACAAAATGTTGCTTAATGAAATTAAAGAAGACATAAATAAATGGAAAGAGATTCCATGTTCATGAACTGGAATACTTAATATTGTTAAGATGTCAATACTTCACAAAGTAATTTACAGATTCAATACAATCCCTATCGAATCCCAATGACATGTTTTGCAGCTATAGAAAACTCCACTCTAAAGCTCACATGGAATCTCAAGGGACTGTGAAAAGCCAAAATAATCTTGGAAAAGAAGAACAAAGTTGGAGATCTCAAACATCCTGATTTCAAAATTTATTACAAGTCTACAGAAATCAAAACAATGTGATACTGGCATAAAGACAGACGTACAAACAAATGGAAGAGAATAAAGATTCCAGAAATAGACTCTCATATGTATGACCAAATTATTTTTGACAAGGGTACCAAAACTACTCAATGGGGAAAGGACAGTCTTTTAAAACAAATGGTGTTAGAAAAACTGGATATCCACATGCAGAAGAAGGAAGCTGGACCCTCACCTTTCACCATATACAAAAATTAACTCAAAATGTATAAAAGACCAAATACTAAGCGCTAAGAGTATAAAAATCTTAGGAGATAATATAGGGAGAAAGTTTTATGATACTGGATTTAGCAATGATTTTTGGATATGACACCAAGAATACAAGAAACAAAAGAAAGAAAGATACACTGGACTATATCAAAACTAAAAACTACTAGGCATCAAAGGACACAATGAGGGAAAAACTCACAAAATTGGAGAAAATATTTGTAAATCATATATCTGAAAAGAAGTTAATATACAGAAATCCTACAATTCAACAACAAAAAAAACCTGATTGAAAAATGGGTAAAGAATTTGAGTAGACATTTCTCCAAAGAAGGTACGCAAATAGCCAGTAAGCACATGAAAAGATATTCAACATCGCTAATCACTGGAGAAGAATGCAAATCAAAACTACAATGACAGGGCTTCGCTGATGGCGCAGTGGTTGGGAGTCCGCCTGCCGATGCAGGGGACACGGGTTCGTGCCCCGGTCCGGGAGGATACCACATGCCACGGGGCGGCTGGGCCCGTGAGCCACGGTCGCTGGGCCTGCGCATCCGGAGCCTGTGCTCCGCAATGGGAGAGGCCACAACAGTGAGAGGCCTGCGTACCCCCCCCCAAAAAAAAAAACTACAATGACATACTAAATCACACCCATTAGGATGGCTACTAAAGAAAAAACGAAAGAAAATACAGAAAATAACAAATGTTTGGTTAGGATGTGGAGAAACTGGAACCCTTGTGTGTTGCTGGTACACGTGTACAACAGTGCAGCCAGTATGGAACACAGAATGACAGTTCTCCAAAAAATGGAAAATAGAATTTTCAGGTAGTTGAGCAATTCTATTTCTGGTATATATGCAAAAGATTTAAAAGCACAGCCTTGAAGAGATGTTTATATACCTATGTTCACAGAAATATTCACAATAGCCAAAAGGTGGAAGCAACTCAAGTGACAGGTGAATGGATAAACAAAATGTATATACATATAATGGAGTATTATTCAGTCATAAAAAGTAAGGAAATTCTGATATATGCAACAACATGAATGAACCTTGAAGACATTATGCTAAATGAAGTAACCCAGTCACAAAAAGACAAACAGTGTATGATTCCAATTATGAGGTACTTAGACTAGCCAAATTTAAAGACAGAAAACAGAATGGTTGTTGCCACATGGAAGGGGAAGAGGGGCTGGGTGTTATCATTTAATGGGTACAGAGTTTCAGTTGTACGAGATGAAAAGAGTTTTAGAGATAGATGGTAGTGACAGTTGCACAAATATGTGGATGTACTTAATATCACTGAACTATACAGTTTTAAATGGTTAAGACAGCAAATTTTATATATATTTACCACATTTAAAAAAATTTTTAAGTATCAACACACATTATCACAAGGTCTGATCACAAACAACTTTGTTTTGACAGCATTTATTCAACTCCATCAATTAGCTGTCAGACTAATACATATCTGAATATACACATATATACTTGCTTATTTATATCTCGTTGAATTTTAAGCAGTACTTGATCAAGTAGACCTCTCTCAACAATGACAACTTGATATGTCACTGTAATCCACCTGAAACTCATAAATGGTAGCTAAATATAAAAAAATCACCTAATACAGTCTTTAAAATCATCATCTAACAATCTGCACAACACACAATGCCTTTTATATATCTCAGTGAAGGGAAAAGCCAAGTTCTTATCTTTTATTTCCAAGGAAGGAGAGTAACACAGAGAATCAGATCCAGGCAGAATATATATTCAACTACCTCATAAAGAGGTTTTAAATGAAAACAAAAAAAATTCCCCCTCCCCACACTGGACATCATCAAAGAAACACTACAAATGACCATAGGAAATAGAAATAATTCCTCCATTACAGAGGAAAACATTGTTTCTGCATGTCATTCAGGGTTCAGTGAGACATCTGTTGCAACTGTCAATCTTACAAGAAGTGGAGAACCACCTTCTCTTTTCCCAAATCTGAATTTATCTGCTGTGGAATAGCTGAGTTTACTTGATATCCTTTTGTAATTTCTCTGGAACATGCCCAAGCACCATGGCTGAACCTTAGATTTTCAGGCCCAGACAATTTTAACTCTGAGAAACAACTAATTTTTTCATTTATCTATTGCAACAGGTCAGATATGGAACCACAAATAGCCAGTGCAATTGCTGGAATTACTTTCAAATGGTGTTCAAGTCAGTCCCATTTACATGGAGTGAATTAGAAGGTATGTCCTTCCAGGTTTATTAAATTCCTAATGACTGCACCAACTAAAAAGATGCTAAAATAGAAATCCCAGTAAATATTCAAAATAAAAACAAATCCTTCATGTTTCCTTAATATTTTTTTGAAACAGAGAATGAAGCAAATTAAAACAGTGCAATAACTCTTTAATGCACAAGTCATTTTTTTCATCCACCATAAAAAGGTATGTATTTCCCAGAGTATCAAGCACTGCAAGTAATGTAATTTTATAGACTACTAGACTAATTAAATATTCCCACTTAAACATTACTGTAAACAGAATGCTGGCATTATTTCTTCCTAATGAATCCATTTTTCCTTTCCCTTTCGAAATAATCTCAGACTCAAGTTCATATGCTGCACCTCGAAGAGCAACACTCAAATGTCAAAAAGAATTAATCACAGTGACTCACTGCCTCCCAGACAAATGAGAAGATTATGATTACTAGATATGCTCAGGCTTCCAAGTGCTTTCTCTTTCAGAGCCAAGTATGTAAATAGGTACACAGGGTAATCATAATCACATTTTGACACACTGAAAGACTCAATTACAGTACCCATTGGTGCCAACCCTGAGTACAAGGTGAGTAAATCAAGAAAATCAAGGTAACACTACAAATATCCTAAGTTAATATTAATAAAATCCAGCAAATACACATCACTAACATTTCTATTTCAAAAAAGCACGTGCGGGCTTCCCTGGTGGCGCAGTGGTTGAGAGTCCGCCTGCCGATGCAGGGGACACGGGTTTGTGCCCCGTTCCGGGAAGATCCCACATGCCGCGCAGCGGCTGGGCCCGTGAGCCATGGCCGCTGAGCCTGCACGTCCGGAGCCTGTGCTCCGCAACGGGAGAGGCCACAACAGTGAGAGGCCTGCGTACCGCAAAAAAAAAGCATGTGCTTTAACTTCACAAAAAGGAAAAGTTCCTACATAAAAATTTCATACATAAATACCTCAATGACGGCCCTGAAGCACCCAAAAGGAGTATTTGTCCAGAATACAAGCTAAAGTGTAATTGTGCAGAATTATTTTCTGGATAATTAGAAGGCTATCTTCTTTTCCTAACCTTTTATTTAAATATCAAAGCTTTCATATTTACATTGAAAGAAGTGAAATAGTACTGACCAACTATAATTTCAAAGTTATCTACAAGGGAGAATACTCATCAGTGGGTCTGCATTATGATTCTTCTATCTTGGGATGCTAAATGTAGTAAGAAAATAAAAATCCCCTACAAGCTATTTTTAGATCATCACTGAGCTGGTTAAATAAATATTATGCCTGCTGTGTAATGTGACTCCCTTAGTACTTACTCTGCCGATAATAAACAGACATCATGCACACTCTATCACATGAGACAGGTTTAGAAAACAGCTGAGTCACCCACCAACAGTCTTCCTGCTCCCAGTAACTCAGTGGAAATTTCTGTCTCACTACAACACTTGGCTTCTCCCATTCTCACTAATAAGTTACAATTCCCTTAAATCTTTCCCTCAATAATATCGACCAGTTTATGAGAAAGCTCATTTTAAGAATCACATAGCTCCCCCCCCACCCCAATTAACACACCAGTGTTCTGACAATACAAAAACAAAGACAAGCAAAAACAGGAGGCTAATTAGGCTGGCAAACATCTCAATTAGGCCAGTCTACTCTGGAGGAAAACATGTCTCTCCAGTTGACAGGGAGGTACTTAACCACTGCACTGTTCACACAGCTTATGCTTTTTTGGACATGACCAATACATCCCCTAGGTTTTCCTTCCAAAGTATCCCTGAATGACACAGTCTACATTCTTGACCTCAACTACAGTTTATAAGGCCTCAAAGTAAAATTGCTTTAGATTTTCTTTCCTTGAGGATGCTATTTAGTAGTATCATCAATGAAAAACATTAAGCACACAAAAACTTTTTTTGGAATGAAATAAACTCTCACACCACACAGTTTTTAAAATGCATCAACTCAATTTATTTTCCCCAGCACCAACAGAAGTCCTGAAGATAAAGTGAAAAGACATGGCTCCTGTGCTCAAGGAACTGACAACTTACCTAACTCAACTGTAAAAGAATACAGAAAGTGCTTTAAAGAGTGTGAATAACATATCAAGAAGCAAAGCAAAACCTGATTAATTCTTCTTGGGAGAAGATTTCCAGAGAGCCTCCACAGGTCACCACAGTTCAACAAGGGATGGGAATGTAGGGAAGCAGTCGGCCATATGAGGAGAGGAGCACAATGCGTAAGCAAAACAAAAAGTGTAACAGAAGCACAAAAACCTGGAAAATGGAAAAGCCGGAAAAGTCTGCTGAACTCTGAAAAGGTCAGTGATGCCAGCGCATAGGGGTGGGTGAGCCAGTGTGGCCAGAGAATTAGATTAGGGCTGAATTAAAAAGATATGTCAAGATATGTAAGGACTTTATCTTAAAAGGAACCCCAGGATATTCTGAACAGGGCAGCAATATCATTGGATTTGTTTAATGAAAAGGACTATTACAATAATATGGAGTCCTGGAGAAAAGCATCCACATCAGGGTTACCAGTTAGGTAGCTTTGTTACAGTCTAGGTACATGATGATAAGGGTCTGGTCTACCATGATGAATCTAGACAAAGGAGGCATATTTCAAAATAACTGGTATACTGAAATAGCAGGACTTCTAAGTCACTAGATATAAGTGGTAAAGAAGCACCAAGGTTTGAGGACTGGGTAGCTCAGGATGCATAAAGAGCTAAAAGTGATCAGGCCACCTCTTGGACCTCATCTCATATCCCATTACTCTTCTGCCACATTGGCCTCACTTATTTCCCTCAAACATACCAAGTTTATTTTCTCCTAATGTCTTTGCATTAGCTGTTTTCTCTGCTTTGGATGAAAAAGTGATCAATTCAACTGTATTATGTTGAGTTTTAACTGTCAAAGAAAACCCCAGGTATAAAGGTGTACGTACAGAGTTATTAGACATGTATAGAACACAGGTGTGATCAGCAGCATAAAACTAACTCCTTGCCACACGAGTAGATGAGTTCACCTAAGGTACGGGACCAAATTTCAAGAGATAGGGAAAAGATAATGAATCTTTAAAGTAGGAAGATATAGTTTCTGAAGGATGAGATGCAAGCTCCCTTTATGGAGAGTCTCTTTAGCCAGGCACGTATCTACGTTAATTATACAAAACCTCTATGAAGTAAATCTTTTTTAAAATAGAAAACACGTTCAGAGGAAATAAAGTAACTTGTCCAAGGTCACCTACACAATGGCTAATTCAGAATGGGAATCTCAATCTGCTGATACCAATGAAAGCAGAGAGAAACAAGCACGAGAGATGAAACAAAATATCAATTAACATAATATTCAGGATAATGGTTACCTGTAAAGACAAAGAAGTGGGGAGGGTTAAAGGAGAAGTACAGGAGGGCTTCAAAGATATTGAAAACTTATTTTTTTAAGGTGAGTGGTGGTCAGTTATTTTATTATTCTTTCAAACTGAACATGTAATATATTCTTTTATACAATTATATATTTCATGATAATTATTAAAACTGTAGGTACTTCAAAAATAAGTAAGTAGAAGGATTAGAAATGGAGAAGCAGGACTGACACAATGCATAACTTCAGGAGCTATACAGTGTATCAGGCTGTTGGTGGCCAGCCTGTTGCAGATGAATACGTACAGTGCAGGACATAACCGGAAATCAGTTAATGATGATTAGTAGGATTACCCAACAGCGAAGTTACAGCTTAGTCTAGCTGTACTAAGAAATCATAAATTCTTAATAAAGTATATCAGCAAAAAGGTATTTTAATCTCTACAGCAGAAACCTTCATCCAGGGAGCCAGAATAGAGGAAAACACTTGCTTGGTTAGATTGAGTCAGGGATGGAAACTGGCAAAATACAGAAATTGAGGAAAGAAAGGGAACTAAGGGTTAATAATGATTAATGATAAGATCTAAGCTAAACAAATGGAACGTGAAGGCGGGAAGGGGCTTGTCATACTGAGAATAGAAAGGGATGACAGAATTAAAGGGCGTAGGCTGCAAAACAGGTACAACAGGACTAACCATGGGAAAGGTAGACGTAGGCGGCTGTGGCCAAAGAAAATGCAGATGTCAAGTTCAAAGGAAGAGCAGTTCTAGGTAGAAACCAGAGGTAAACTAGTGCTCTTGAACACACATACAAATCACGTAAGTAATTTTAAAATTTCTGGTATCCACATTAAAAAAAGTAAAAATAAACATGTAAAATTAATTTTAGTAATATATGTTACTTAACCCAATATACTCAAAATTTCAACTTGTAGTCAATATAAAAACGGAGACACTTGGTGTAAGGTCAGCTCTCAGTATCTATGGATTCTATATCCACAGATTTGACTAACTGTGGGTCAAAAATACTTGGAAAAAAAGATTTCAGAAAGTTCCAAAAAGCAAAACTTGAATTTGCTGCACGCTGGCAACTATTTACATAGCATTTACATTGTATTAGGTATTATAAGTAACCTAGAGATTATTTAAAGTATAGGCATACCTCGTTTTATTGTGTTTCACTTTATTGCATTTCATAGATATTGCGGTTTTAACAAATTGAAGGTTTGCGGTATGGAATTAATTAAAGAAACCTCAGCTAAAACTGGAGTCAGGACAGACCTGTAGGGGGAGCTCTCAGGCTCTGCCAAGCATCATCAATTGCTCCAAACAGGAAGAGCCACAGCCGCCATCTCCAATAGGAAGGCACCTCTACTCTCCAGCAGAAAAAAGAAAAGATCTCTCCACTCCACGACAGCCCAGCCAGAGGCTGTAGCAGCCCAACCAATGAAAAGCCTCTGTACTTTGGACTCCCAGCTTCCTTCAATGGACTCTTTGGTTCTCACAGCCCTTCCCAACTCCCCCTTTGCCCAAGCTCCCCTTCCTTGTTTCTTGGATTTGCCTGTGGTCTGCCAGGACTTGCATTTTCTGAATTGGAATTCCTCTGGCTATTCCTGAATAAACCTGCTTTTGCTGGTAAGGTAACTTAAATTATTAAAGTTGACTTATTTGATGTCAGAAGTAGGATCTGAAGGAGGCAAACCCTGAGAGATGACCGCTTGTGGAAACGAGCGAGGTACCTGCACTGAGCCCCTTGTGCTCATTGCTTCTGTGAGTCACCACCTGCTTTTGGTTTGGTGAGTCTCCTCTCAGATTCCTGAACTTTGGTCTTTTTTCATTTTGAGCTCTCCAACTTTATTCAGGAACCGGAACGGTTTTTCTCTTTCAGGAGAAAGGTTTCACCCTTTCTGGTCCAAGTCTTCATCCTTGGTATGTACTCAGAGTTGTTTTCTGGACCACGTGGCAGCAAGGTTCTTTGGGAGATGGAGCTAACTGGGATCCAAGAATTTCTTTTACAACTTTTGGAAGCTAGAGTAGGACTGTAGCAACTTTCTCGGGTTTCCAGGAAAACTTTGGGAAATGGGATCCCAGTCATCTAAATGCTCTGAGGGAAGCCCTTCTTTGGGGGGTTTCATGTTTAAAAAATATGGGCCCCCCGTTCACATTTTTAACTAAGTGGTCCAAACAAACTAAAAGAAATTCAGAATTACAATGACCATTATGGGAAACTTTCCATCTCTTCGAACTCATTTTTCTTAAGGCTAAATTGGAGGAACATAGTTCTAAAATTAACCAAAACAAATGATATATTTATTTTTGTTGATACCTGGAGGTTTCCAAACATGTACAAAACCCTAAAATTGCCTCTTTGCAAGACTGCGTTTCTAAATTAACCAAAACAAAAAATACTAAAAAAGAACAAAATGGCTTCCAAAGCTTCATGCTCCTTGGGTTCCCCTCCTCCAATTTCTTTGTCTCAGGCATCATCATCTTTGTCTTCTCTGACCCCTGTCTTGGACTCCACCCCAGCAGCCACCTTGTGCTCAAGCTGTGCCCCCATGCCATCTTCCTCTCTCCTCCTCTGTGAAAACCTATACTTTTAAAATTGGAACCTCTGAGGATCCAAATGCTAAATCCCCGTTTACTGTTTCTAAGTTAACTTCAGCAAATAACTAGAAGAAAAGATTTAAACAGCAATTGCCCTAGATTTTGATAATAGACAAATACACTCCAAAACTCCTAGGAGACATCTTACTTTCTGTTTCTGTTTTTGTTGAGACTTCTGGTAAGTCACCCATCATGTTCAAAAGGAGGAACATTTGTTTTATATAAACCCACCTTAAGGAGTACCTTAAAAGAGGATTCTAAACCTCTTAGGAGACAAAGTAATGCATTCTTTGGTATGCAATTTGTCTTCTAAAAGACAAACTGACTTGAAAAACAGATCTTAAAAGGAACCTGAAAGCATGGAACCTGATAGCATGCAAACACAATTTGGATCTAAGTATTCTTTTGAGTTTGTATCTGAGACTTAGCTAAAATTTAAAATGAAACCATAAGGTCCCTTTGCATCTGTCTGTATTTTCATGTGTCTTTATTCATGTGTATATCTGTGTTGTAGATGTGTGGGTTGTTTTTTTTTCCTTTTGTATTTCCAAGTGGTACTGCCAAAATTAATCTGTGAGAGAGCTCTTAAAAATAAACAAGTGCTTATGTGAGTTAAAGAAATATTACATACACTAACCCAAAATGCTTTTCAGGTTCACGCTATCTAGGTTTAAATTTTAGTAAATGAAAGCTAGCTTAAGGTTGTTGTTTTAATTAAAACAGGCATGTCTTTGGAGTTATCAAGACTGAAAATAATGCAGGCATACAATTTTCATTCTAGTTGGGTTTATTTGTCAGATTAGTTCATGTTATCTTACTTCAGGTCAAGTAAGTTCATGGTGCTAAAAAAAAATTGTCAGCAAGAAAAATAACTTGGTAAGATAAAATTTTTCATGAGTGGTCTAAATAAACATGGCTGTTAAAAACAAGTGAATTGATGTAGAGCAGAAACTAACAACAATGTAAAGCAATTTTACTCCAATAAAAAAAACTTAAATTTAAAAAAAAAAACAAGTGAATTGAAGGGATATGGATAGATAAGTGGTTCTAGATAAACCTTTTTTTTTTTTGCAGTACGCAGGCCTCTCACTGTTGTGGCCTCTCCTGCTGCGGAGCACAGGCTCCGGACGCGCAGGCTCAGCGGCCATGGCTTACGGGCCCAGCCACTCCACGGCATGTGGGATCTTCCCAGACCGGGGCACAAACCCGTGTCCCCTGAATCGGCAGGCGGACTTTCAACCACTGTGCCAACAGGGAAGCCCCTAGATAAACCTTTTAAGTAGCTTCCCCAAATTTTTTGGCAACCTGAAACTTTACAGTTTTGCTAAGTTCAATTAAATGATGGGTAGTCATTAAATATCTAGATCATTCCCAAATAACATAAAATACTGAAACATTACTGAAAATAAGTTCATCCATTTTTGGCTACCTTTACAAAGGAACTAAAGATATTTGAGTTTAAAACTACAAACTGGGAGAAAATATTTGCAACCGACAAGGGCTTAATTTCCAAAATATACAAACAGCTCATACAACTCAATAACAAAAAAAAACAAACAACCCAATGGAAAAATAGACATAAGACATTTCCCCAAAGAATACATACAGATGGCCAACAGGGACCTGAAAAGATACTCAGTATCTCTAATTATTAGAGAAATGCAAATCAAAACTACAATGAGGTATCACCTCATACCAGTCAGAATGGTCATCATTAAAAAGTCTACAAATATTAAATGCTGGAGAGGGTGTGGAAAAAAGGGAACCCTCCTACACTGTTGCTGGGAATGTAAACTGGTGCAGCCACTATGGAAAAAAGTATGGAGGTTCCTCAAAAAACCGAAAATAGAGTTGCCATATGATCCAGCAATCCCACTCCTGGGCATATATCTGGAGAAAACTATAATTCGAAAAGATACATGCACCCCAATGTTCAAAGCAGCACTATTTACAACAGACAAGACACGGAAGCAAACTAAATGTCCACCGATAGATAAATGGATAAAGATGTGGTATATATACCAATGGAATACTACTCAGCCATAAAAAAGAATCTAATAATGCCATTTGCAGCAACATGGATGGACCCAGAGATTACCATATTAAATGAAGTAAATCAGAAAGGAAAGACAAATACCATATGATATCACTTATATGTGGAATCTAAAATATGACACAAATGAACTTATTTACAAAATGGAAACAGACTCACAGACACAGAAAACAAACTTATGGATACCCTTAGGAGAAAGGGGGTGGACGAGGGATAAATCAGGAGTTTGGAATTAGTAGATACAAACTACCATATATATAAAATAGATAAACAACAAGGTTCTACTGTATAGTACAGAGAACTATATTCAATACCCTGTAATAAACCATAATGGAAAAGATTATGAAAAAATATATATACATTCATATATATGTACATATATATACATATAAAAAAGTAACTGAATCACTTTGATGTACAACAGAAATACAACACTGTAAATCAACTATACTTCAATAAAAATTTTTAAAAATTAAAAAGATACTTGGGTCTCTTGGTAAACATGCCACATTGGAAAACTTATTATGAAGAAAATATGCTTTTAGGAATTATGAAGCATATTCATAAATTTTCCAGGAACAGTCCATTCATAATTGTTTAATGCTACAAGAAATAATGGAAAAGTTGGATGTGTTTTTTTGGTAAGACAAGGTATGAGGAAGGGAAATACATTTTGTGGAGGAAAAGAAAGTAATTTTGTTTTAAAGCGAGACTGATTGTTTCAGAATAGGAAAGTGGAAAGATAGGACAAAAACTGAATGTAAATAGTAAGTTGCAGAAGATTTGTGGAAAAGGAATCTTTGAAAAAAGGAGCTTTATGTGTGGTCAAGCTGTCTAAATATTATAAGGACTTTAAGAGTAAGGTTTAAAATCAGTGGTGTACTTATATAAAACTAAAACTTAATTTACTTTCATTTGCTAAAAGAACAGTCTTCTTAGAATAGTGGTCTGCTCCTGATAAAAGACTGTGGAAGTCTTTTCCTTATCTTTAATTAGTCTCCTTAGAAACAAAAATTTGTAGTTTACCAAAATTCTTTTGTGTTTCATGTTGTCTTAACCAAGTCTTTGATTATTAAAGAAAACCAAATCTTCTCAATATTAAAAGTTGTAAGTTTCCCTTACAACCACATAACCTTTTGTATTTGTCTTTGTAATCTTTTATTACTTTAGTCAAATAGATAATTAAGTATCATTTCATAGTGATCTGTGGTCCCACTGGATCAAACGTCCAAAACCTTTTGATATTTTTGACAAACTTCCCAAAAATCATGTTCTAAATGAAATCTTTTTTTTTTTTTTTTACCTTGAACTAACTTTGAGTTCTCCCAGAGGGCCCATGGAGAATCTAAAAAGATTTGTCTCTCACCTGGTAAAACGTTGAAGGAATCAGTCTTATCTGATATATTAAATTACATATGAGGCTTGTCATGTAAGAAGGATTACTGAATCTTTTTACCTTATTTGTATAGGTGTATGTTAATATAAGTGTTCAAAACTGTATCAAATTCCTGAAATTCCAAGATGTCCTGATATAATGTTATTAGTCATAATTTTTAAATGTATGTCACAGAAATAAGCAGATTCCTTTCTCAGTCCCATTACAGTGAACTCTCATCAGATCTTTAAATGGGCATTTTCAAGTCTTTGCCATTTATAGGCAGTTACTGCTTTATTCTAATGCTTTTGTAAATATGTTTCACCTTTAAAGAAATTCAGGACTCCGATGGGTATTCTGGAACACAGTTTTTTGATAACTTTAAAATCATAATACTGAACTGGGTAAGGATTTCTAAAGCACCAGTTGAAAACCAACTGCTTTAATGTTTTGCTTTCCACATATAAAGGGTCCTTTATTTTTGTTCTTCTCCTTTAAGCTATCTGTAACTTACAGCAATTTGGTAAAGTGTTATCTTCACAGCAAAGGTTGAAGAATTTATTTTTTTCTATCTGGTTCCCCCCAAATTCTGAAACTCTCATTAAATACTCCTGTTTTTCATGTATATATTTGCATAGATAAAATGTATACATATTTGCATCGGTTTTACAGGAGTCTATTCTTGTAACAGGAGGCCTGAAGCACCTGGGTCCCGCTTCTTTTGATCCACAACTGATAAAGGGAGGCATAGTTCCATATTGTAAAGGTCTAATTGCTTCCACTAAAAATAACTATGCTCTGGTAGAGAACTCGTTTCACAGGGCAATCACGAGAGAAGAAAAATATATCACACTCTACATCCTGGAGATTTTGTGTACTGGAAAAGACACATCCAAAAGGACTCTCTCCAGCCTCACTAGAAGGACCCCTATCAGATACTGCTGACTAATCCTCATGCTGCCAAACTCCAGGGAGCAGACTCCTGGATCCATATGTATCACCAGAAGAAGACAGTGAACCCCAACTGGATCTGCACACCATCTGACAACCTGAATATAAAGCTCACTAGGATTTGAATCAGATGACATCTGAGGGTGACAGCTTTCCCAACATGTCTGGACTAGGCCTATATACCTTTCTTTCAATACTGTTTCTTACACGTTTTTCTCCCTCCCTTCCATGGAATGACAGTGCCCTCATCCGAATTTCCCAATCCCTGGTGCAAGGCGGAAACCTCTCTGATTGCTGGATTTGCCATCAGAAACCTCAGTCCCCGGCCTTCCCTGGTGATTTAGTGGTTAAGACTCTGCACTTCCAATGCAGGGGGCCCAAGTTCGATCCCTGGTCAGGGAACTATATCCCACATGCAGCAACTAAGACCTAGCACAGCCAAATAAATATATATTTAAATCCATTTAAAATTTTTTTAAAAAAGGAAACTTCAGGGGCTTCCCTGGTGGCACAGTGATTGAGAGTCCGCCTGCCGATGCAGGGGACACGGGTTCGTGTCCCAGTCCGGGAGGATCCCACATGCCGGGGAGCGGCTAGGCCCGTGAGCCATGGCTGCTGAGCCTGCGCGTCTGGAGCCTGTGCAACAGGAGAGGCCACAACAGTAAGAGGCCCATGTACCGCAAAAAAAAAAAAAAAAAGAAAAAAAAAGAAACTTCAGTCCCTCCAAGACAGCAATGGCCCTTTGGTTCACCCTATAAGTGATTTCACTGGGGTTCCAGATGCTGTTGTTTGTCCAAATTGTTCCACAGTACCATTTCATAGAGTCAGGGTGCTAAACCCGCCTAAACGTATTCCTTGCTTCATTTTGATCCAGCCCTGGGATAAGAAAACAAGATCTTTTCAATATTTGCATAAGAAGTTCTACGGAGGTAACTCTCTCAGTGTGTAACAATGTAATATCTGAGCCTTGGTAAGTAATGCTAATGCCTCTATACCAATGAATGAATCCATAGATACTATCACTTATGTGGGGGCCTTACGTACTCCCTCTGGTTACACTTTCAGATTTGGAAGTTTGGGGAATGGCTTTTAGGCATGGGCAACTCATTGCCTTGATAGCTGGAGAATACAACGACAGCGTGCCTGTGTTGTATTCACTGTCCTATTCTCCCTACGTACCGAACAGAAGCCTCTCATTTGTCCATCCCATTAATCATCTATAACTGCCCTAAGCAAGAACTTACAGGAAGTGTATGTGATTCTGGCTTTGCCCTCATAGGGAGAGCTTTCTTCCCACAGATCAGACTGAGTGCCAATGAACAAGTATCAAGAATTTCTTCCTGACACTAGGTGATTTAGCTGACCCCACAGCCAATTCAGTTTTAACTCAGGAACAATCACTAAACTCACTGGCCAAGGTGGTTTTGGATAACTGCAGAGCCCTTGATTACCTACTTGCTAGGCAAGGAGGCCTCTGTGCAACAGCAAACACCTTTTGTTGTACATGGATAAATACCTCTGGGGAAGCAGAGACCCAATTTACATAAAATTAAAGAGCAAGCACATTGGTTACAGCAAATTTCACCTGACAACCAACTGTCATTTATTCAGCTGGATACCTTCAGGCCTAGGCTCCTGGTTTAGAACCCTCCTGCAAACTGGTTTTAGAATGTTGTCTTTAATTCTGCTTTATATACTGGTTTTTAAGTTTGGTACCTATTACTTGTTGAACCTTTGTAAAAATGGCATGCCTACTAACATAATGCTAGCTCAGCCTTCAAGATAAATTCTACTCCTTACAACCTTGACTAAATATGAACTTTTAACAAGAAATGCCTGAGAGTTCTCCCTAGTACCTTGTCCTGTTACTCAAAAGGCAACCTGATGAGGGTTCTGATTTGTGTATAATACTTCCCCTTCAACAGGGGACATTACAACCAGGGAAGGGCCTTCCTGGCACCGAAAAACAAACCACTACATGTGGAAATTCTGACTCTTGATTAGTGATGTTTTTGAGGAAAGATCTTGATCAAAAGGGGAAACGTGAAATTAAAGAAACCTCAGCCAAAACTGGAGTCAGAACAGACCTGTAGGGGGAGCGCTCACGCCCTGCCATGCATCATCAATTGCTCCAAATAGAAGAACCACAGGCCTCCATCTCCAACAGGACTCTGCCTCTACTTTACTATCTCGCAGAAAGAAGAAAACAACTCTCCACTCTACGACAGCCCAGCCAATCAGAGGCTGTAGCAGCCCAACCAATGAGAAGCCTCTATACTTTGGACTCCTAGATTCTTCCAATGGACTCTGTGGTTCTCACAGCCCTTCCCAACTCTCCTTTTTTCCCTACGAAAGCAAGTTCCCCTTCCTTGTTTTTTGGATTTGCCTATGGTACACCATGACCTGCATTTTCCAAATCGGGATTCCTCTGGCTATTCCTGAATAAGTCTGCCTTTGCTGGTAAAATAACTGGCTATTATATTATTAAAATTGACGGGGGCAATCCTTCATTGTCAGACAATGGTTAACATTTTTTAGTCATAAAGTATTTTTGAATTAAGGTATGTACACTTTTTAGACATAATGTTTTTGCACATTTCATAAGACTACTGTATAGTGTAAACATAACGTTTTTTATTTTATTTATTTATTTTTGGCCGCATTGGGTCTCCATTGCTGCGCACGGGCTTTTTTCTAGTTGCGCGAGCGGGGGCTACTCTTCGTTGCGGTGCGTGGGCTTCTCATTGCGGTGGCTTCTCTTGTTGCAGAGCATGGGCTCTAGGCGCACAGGCTTCAGTAGTTGTGGCACGTGGGCTCAGTAGTTGTGGCTCACGGGCTCTACAGCACAGGCTCAGTAGATGTGGTGCACGGGCTTAGTTGCTCCGTGGCATGTGGGATCTTCCCAGATCAGGACTCGACCCTGTGTCCCCTGCAATGGCAGGAGGATTCTTAACCACTGCGCCACCAGGGAAGTCCCTAAACATAACCTTTACATGTACTGAGAAATCAAAAAATTTATGCAACCTGCTTTATTGTGATATTCATTTTATTCCAGTGATCCAGAACTGAACCTGCAGTATCTCCAAAGTATGCCTTATACGTAAGGATGTGCATAGATTATAGGCAAATAGTATACCATTTTATATAACGGAAGTAAGCATCAGCAGATTTTGCTATTATCTTTGGAGGGTGGTCCTGTGAAACAATCCCATGCAGATACCAAGAGACAATTGTATTTTACATTTTATAGCACATCTCAATTTGTACTAACTGTTTCAAGTGCTCAAAAGCCACAGGTGACTCTAGTGGCTATTACAGTGAACAGTGCAAGTCTAGACTATGTACATATGGGTTGCTGAATATGTGTTCATATACGATTGTTCTGGGAAGGTGAAAAAAGGGAAAAACAGAGGATGAATCCAGGAGCCCACAGCAACAGTCTAATGGGACAACAAATGAATGCTAGATATCCTCATGGTAAATGGCAGAAAGTAAAACGGAAAAGTAAATTGTGCGCCAAATGCGCTAAATCCTTAAAGAGTGTGGAAATTTGCTCTGGAAAATTAGCGATGATAGCAATAAGGAAAGCAGTATACACATATGTTACACATGGGTCACAGGTCAAGGACCTAGACAGAGTAATGTAGGGCCAGAGCAAGGCTGAGCCTGCCTTAAAGAAAATTTTAAAACTAATAATATCTACTTGAAAGGATTTCTGGAAAGTAATGTTACCTAAATTTCCAGAGAGTAAGAAGACAAAGGGATGGTGGGTGAGCACACGGAAAGGGTGCTAAGGAAGAAACCTGATAACTAGACCGTTCCAGAAGGTCCAGTAACAGGATGTTAGCAGAGATTCTACAAGCACTCTAACTACTATGGAATAAAAATATATGCAGATAAGCAAATAAATAGCAGAAGGCAAGTTTCCTGATTCTAGGACTAATAAGCTTCTTCTCGAGCTTAGAATACATAGTCACTAAACTGGACTATTTAATCTTCTCAGAGAAATAAATGGCTTAAATATAGAGTTGGCAGTTTATAAAGAAACTATCTTGCTTAAACTTTGTGAGGGGGTCTTTTCCAAATAAGCCCATTTGTGCCTAGCACACAGTATGCACTCTACAAATATCTGGCACCCAAATATTTATGGGAAGAATGACCTTCTAAGAAAATCTAGCTATTAATTCAAAAAGATCATCGTAACAGTAAAACTGATAAGTAGGAAAAAGTATATTCAATAAAATTGCTTTAAAAATAGGTTTGAGAAGAAATCAAACTACATAAATGCTATTTACCACAACAAATCTATACGGACTACTAGATCTTATTTATTAGTTCCAATTTTTTTCTGTCAGCCATAACACTGGGAATATAGCACAGGCATTTTTCTGCAGATCATTCAATTTCCTATAATTTTTCATTCTCATAAAATTCCAGCAAGATGATAAGACATGAAAGATCAAAAACAATAATGTCTCCCCAGACAAATTCTCATTAGGTTTGTCTTATTACTAATTAATCTTTGGCAGAACTGTTCATTCCTAATGTCATGGCTCATCTGATAAACTTTTAAAATGTACATTATAAGTCTAAATCAAAGCATGGTTCTAATAGATGATTTGGGATAAATCTGAATCAAGCTTTGGCTAAAACAAAATACAACTAATCTACCCAAATACTAATAGATAGTACACCATCTCTCCTCCACCCCCTTCTCCCATTCTTGTCTTGAAGCGGAACAATTCTTGTTTTATTTGATTTAGTTAGAAAAAGCATTTCAACTGTTGAAATAAATGTCTTATGATACTGATTACAGTAAGACACCACAAAAATAATAACCTTTGCAGAAATTTCAGGTCATCATATCTGGTATGATTTTCAAACACTTTCATCTCGAAATCTATTGATATTAAAAGAGTTACCATCAGGAGACTTCCGGGAAGATGGCGGAAGAGTAAGACGCGGAGATCACCTTCCTCCCCACAGATACACCAGAAATACATCTACACGTGGAACAACTCCTACGGAACACCTACTGAACGCTGGCAGAAGACCTCAGACCTCCCAAAAGGCAAGAACCCCCCACGTACCTGGGTAGGGCAAAAGAAAAAAGAATCAACAGAGACAAAACGATAGGGACGGGTCCTGCACCAGTGGGAGGGAGGTGTGAAGGAGGAAAAGTGTCCACACACTAGGAAGCCCCTTCGCGGGCGGAGACTGCGGGTGGCGGAGGGGGGGAGCTTCGAAGCTGCGGAGGAGAGCACAGCAACAGGGGTGCGGAGGGCAAAGCGGAGAGATTCCAGCACAGAGGATCAGGGTCGACCGGCACTCACCAGCCCGAGAGGCTTGTCTGCTCACCCGCTGGAGCGGGCGGGGCTCTGATCAGAGCACAGGGAGAGGACTGGGGTTGGCGGCGTGAACACAGCCTGCAGGGGGTTAGTGCGCCACGGCTGGCCGGGAGGGAGTCCGGGGAAAAGTCTGGACCTGCCGAAGAGGCAAGAGACTTTTTCTTCCCTCTTTACTTCCTGGTGCGCGAGGAGAGGGCATTAAGAGCGCTGCTTAAAGGAGCTCCAGAGACGGGCGCAAGTCGCGCGCAGACTCCAGAGACAGACATGAGACGCTAAGGCTGCTGCTGCCGCCACCAAGAAGCCTGTGTGCGAACACAGGTCACTATCCACACCCCCCTTCCGGGGAGCCTGTGCAGCCTGCCACTGCCAGGATAGACAGCGAATCATCCCAAATTGAGGAGGCGGACTTCTAGAGCAAGATCTATGATTTTTTCCCCTTTTCCTCTTTTTGTGAATGTGTATGTGTATGCTTCTGTGTGAGATCTTGTCTGTATAGGTTTGCTTCCACCATTTGTCCCAGCGTTCTATCCGACCATTTTTTTTTTAATTTTTTTCTTAATAATTAATTTTAATTTAAAGAACTCTATTATACTTTACCTTCTTTCTATCTTTCCTTCCTTCCTTCCCTTTTTGAGACAACGAATCGTCCCAAATTGAGGAGGTGGACTTGGAGAGCAAGTTTTATGATTTTTTCCACTTTACCTCTTTTTGTGAGGGTATATGTGTATGCTTCTATGTAAGATTTTGTCTCTATAACTTTGCTTCCACCATTTGTCCTAAGGTTCTATCCTTCCCTTTTTTTTTTCCTCTAAATAATTATTTTTTTAATTCAATAACTTTATTATACTTTATTTTATTTTACTGTATCTTCTTTCTTTCTGTATTTTTTCCTTCCTTCCCTCATTCCTTCCTTCCTTCCCTCCTCCCTCCCTCCCTCCTTTCTTTCCTTCTTGCCTTCTTCCTTTCTTTTCTTCTTTCTTTCTTTCTTCCTTCCCTCCTTCCTCCTCTCCTTCCTTCCTTGCTCCCTCCCTCCCTCCCTCCTTTCTTTCTACTTCTACTAATTCTTTCTTTCTACTTCTTCTCCCTTTTCTTCTGAGCCGTGTGGATGAAAGGCTCTTGGTACTGCAGCCAGGAGTTAGTGCTGTGTCTCTGAGGTGGGAGAGCCAACTTCAGGACATTGGTCCACAAGAGACCTCCCAACTGCACATAATATCAAACGGTGAAAATCTCCCAGAGTTCTCCATCTCAACACCAGCACCCAGCTTCACTCAACAACCAGCAAGCTACAGTGCTGGACATCTTATGCCAAACAACTAGCAAGACAGGAACACAACCCCAACCATTAGCAGAGAGGCTGCCCAAAATCATAATAAGTCGACAGACACCCCAAAACACACCACCAGACATGGACCTGCCCACCAGAAAGACAAGATGCAGCCTCATCCACCAGAACACAGGCACTAGTCCCCTCCACCAGGAAGCCTACATAACCCACTGAACCAACCTTAGCCACTGGGGACAGACACCAAAAACAACAGGAACTACGAACCTGCAGCCTGCAAAAAGGAGAACCAAAACACAGTAAGATAAGCAAAATGAAAAGGCAGAAAAACACACAGCAGATGAAGGAGCAAGATAAAAACCCACCAGACCTAACAAATGAAGAGGAAATAGGCAGTCTACCTGAAAAAGAGTTCAGAATAATGATAGTAAAGATGATCCAAAATCTTGGAAATAGAATGGACAAAATGCAAGAAGCAGTTAACAAGGACCTAGAAGAAATAAAGATGAAACAGACAATGATGAACAACACAATAAATGAAATGAAAAATACTCTAGATGGGATCAATAGCAGAATAAATGAGGCAGAAGAACGGATAAGTGACCTGGAAGATAAAATAGTGGAAATAACTACTGCAGAGCAGAATAAAGAAAAAAGAATGAAAAGAACTGAGGACAGTCTCAGAGACCTCTGGGACAACATTAAACGCACCAACATTCGAATTATAGGGGTTCTTCCAGAAGAAGAAGAGAAAACGAAAGGGACTGAGAAAATATTTGAAGAGATTATAGTTGAAATTTTCCCTAATATGGGAAAGAAAATAGTTAATCAAGTCCAGGAAGCACAGAGAGTCGCATACAGGATAAATCCAAGGAGAAATACGCCAAGACACATATTAATCAAACTGTCAAAAATTAAATACAGAGAAAACATAATAAAAGCAGTGAGGGAAAAACAACAGACACACAAGGGAATCCCCATAAGGTTAACAGCTGATCTTTCAGCAGAAACTCTGCAAGCCAGAAGGGAGTGGCAGAACATATTGAAAGTGATGAAGGAGAAAAACCTGCAACCAAGATTACTCTACCCAGCAAGGATCTCATTCAGATTTGATGGAGAAATTAAAACCTTTACAGACAAGCAAAAGCTGAGAGAGTTCAGCACCACCAAACCAGCTCTACAACAACTGCTAAAGGAACTTCTCTAGGCAAGAAACACAAGGAAAAGACCTACAATAACGAACCCAAAACAATTAAGAAAATGGCAATAGGAACATACATATCGATAATTACCTTAAATGTAAATGGACTAAATGCTCCCACCAAAAGACACAGATTGGCTGAATGGATAAAAAAACAAGACGCATATATCTGCTGTGTGTCTACAAGAGACCCACTTCAGACCTAGAGACACATACAGACTGAAAGTAAGGGGATGGAAAAAGATATTCCATGCAAATGGAAACCAAAAGAAAGCTGGAGTAGCAATTCTCATATCAGACAAAATAGACTTTAAAATAAGGACTATCAGAAGAGACAAAGAAGGACACTACATAATGATTAAGGGATCGATCCAAGAAGAAGATATAACAATTGTAAATATTTATGCACCCAACATAGGAGCACCTCAATACATAAGGCAAAAACTAGCACCCATAAAAGGGGAAATCGACAGTAACACATTCATAGTAGGGGACTTCAACACCCCACTTTCACCAATGGACAGATCATCCAAAATGAAAATAAATAAGGAAACACAAGCTTTAAATGATACATTAAACAGGATGGACTTAATTGATATTTATAGGACACTCCATCCAAAAACAACAGAATACACATTTTTCTCAAGTGCTCATGGAACATTCTCCAGGATAGATCATATCTTGGGTCACAAATCAAGCCTTGGTAAATTTAAGAAAATTGAAATTATATCAAGTATCTTTTCCGACCACAACGCCATGAGATTAGATATCAATTATAGGAAAAGAGCAGTAAAAAATACAAACACATGGAGGCTAAACAATACACTACTTAGTAACGAAGAATTCTTAGAAAGGCACAACCTGCCAAGACTGAATCAGGAAGAAATAGAAAATATGAACAAACCAATCACAAGCACTGAAATTGAAACTGTGATTAAAAATCTTCCAACAGGGCTTCCCTGGTGGTGCAGTGGTTGAGAGTCCGCCTGCCGATGCAGGGGACACAGGTTTGTGCCCTGGTCTGGGAAGATCCCACATGCTGTGGAGCTGCTGGGCCTGTGAACCATGGCCACTGAGCCTGCATGTCCGGAGCCTGTGCTCTGAAACGGGAGAGGCCACAACAGTGAGAGGCCCACATACGAGTAAAAAAAAAAAAATCTTCCAACAAACAGAAGCCCAGGACCAGATGGCTTCACAGTCGAATTCTATCAAACATTTAGAGAAGAGCTAACACCTGTCCTTCTCAAACTCTTCCAAAATATAGCAGAGGGAGGATCACTTCCCAACTCATTCTACGAGGCCACCATCACCCCGATTCCAAAACCAGACAAGGATGTCACAAAGAAAGAAAACTACAGGCCAATATCACTGATGAACATAGATGCAGAAATCCTCAACAAAATACTAGCAAACAGAATCCAACAGCACATTAAACGGATCATACACCATGATCAAGTGGGGTTTATTCCAGGAATGCAAGGATTCTTCAATATACGCAAATCAATCAACGTGATACACCATATTAACAAGTTGAAGGAGAAAAACCATATATTCATCTCAATAGATGCAGAGAAAGCTTTTGACAAAATTCAACACCCATTTATGATAAAAACCCTGCAGCAAGTAGGCATAGAGGGAACTTTCCTCAACATAATAAAGGCCATATATGACAAACCCACAGCGAACATTGTCCTCAATGGTGAAAAACTGAAAGCATTTCCACTAAGATCAAGAACAAGACAAGGTTGCCAACTATCACCACTCTTATACAACATAGTTTTGGAAGTTTTAGCCACAGCAGTCAGAGAAGAAAAGGAAATAAAAGGAATCCAAATCGGAAAAGAAGTAAAGCTGTCACTATTTGCAGATGACATGATACTATACATAGAGAATCCTAAAGATGCTACCAGAAAACTACTAGAGCTAATCAATGAATTTGGTAAAGTAGCAGGATACAAAATTAATGCACAGAAATCTCTGGCATTCCTATATACTAAGGATGAAAAATCTGAAAGTGAAATCAAGAAAACACTCCCATTTACCACTGCAACAAAAAGAATAAAATATCTAGGAATAAACCTACCTAAGGAGACAAAAGACCTGTATGCAGAAAATTATAAGACACTGATGAAAGAAATTAAAGATGATACAAACAGATGGAGAGATATACCATGTTCTTGGATTGGAAGAATCAACATTGTGAAAATGACTCTACTACCCAAAGCAATCTATAGATTCAATGCAATCCCTATCAAACTACCACTGGCATTTTTCACAGAACTAGAACAAAAAATTTCACAATTTGTATGGAAACACAAAAGACCCCGAATAGCCAAAGCAATCTTGAGAACAAAAAATGGAGCTGGAGGAATCAGGCTGCCTGACTTCAGACTATACTACAAAGCTACAGTAATCAAGACAGTATGGTACTGGCACAAAAACAGAAAGATAGATCAATGGAATAGGATAGAAAGCCCAGAGATAAACCCATGCACATATGGTCATCTTATCTTTGATAAAGGAGGCAGGAATGTACAGTGGAGAAAGGACAGACTCTTCAATAAGTGGTGCTTGGAAAACTGGACAGCTACATGTAAAACTATGAGATTAGATCATTCCCTAACACCATACACAAAAATAAGCTGAAAATGGATTAAAGACATAAATGCAAGGCCAGAAACTATCAAACTCTTAGAGGAAAACATAGGCAGGACACTCTGTGACATAAATTACAACAAGGTCCTTTTTGACCCACCTCCTAGAGAAATGGAAATAAAAACAAAGATAAACAAATGGGACCTAATGAAACTTCAAAGCTTTTGCACAGCAAAGGAAACCATAAACAAGACCAAAAGACAACCCTCAGAATGGGAGAAAATATTTGCAAATGAAGCAACTGACAAAGGATTAATCTCCAAAATTTATAAGCAGCTCATGCAGCTTAATAACAAAAAAACAAACAACCCAATCCAAAAATGGGCAGAAGACCTAAACAGACATTTCTCCAAAGAAGATATACATACAGACTGCCAACAAACACATGAAAGAATGCTCAACATCACTAATCATTAGAGAAATGCAAATCAAAACTACAATGAGATATCATCTCACACCAGTCAGAATGGCCATCATCAAAAAATCTAGAAAGAATAAATGCTGGAGAGGGTGTGGAGAAAAGGGAACCCTCTTACACTGTTGGTGGGAATGTAAATTGATACAGCCACTGTGGAGAACAGTATGGAGGTTCCTAAAAAAACTACAAATAAAACTACCATATGACCCAGCAGTCCCACTACTAGGCATATACCCTAAGAAAACCATAATTCAAAAAGAATCATGTACCAAAATGTTCATTGCAGCTCTATTTACAATAGCCTGGAGATGAAAACAACCTAAGTGTCCATCGTTGGATGAATGGATAAAGAAGATGTGGCATATATATACAATGGAATATTACTCAGCCATAAAAAGAAACGAAATTGAGCTATTTGTAGTGAGGTGGATAGACCTAGAGTCTGTCATACAGAGTGAAGTAAGTCAGAAAGAGAGAGACAAATACCGTATGCTAACACATATATATGGAATTTAAGAAAAAAATGTCATGAAGAACCTAGGGGTGAAACAGGAATAAAGACACAGACTTACTAGAGAATGGACTTGAGGAAAAAAGAAGAAAAAAAAAGTTACCATCAAAAAGTAACACCCATCGATCAGATGTCACCTTTAATTTCTTTTGCTGAGTATTCTACAGAGCAATAAAACAAATGGTGAAAAGAAGAGTTAGAAGGTTGTAGAGAAGTATTAGTGAGAGGCAAAATACAAGATGGTATACCTAAACCAAAAACTAATAACCTGTTTTAGCACTTGGACTTTTTTCCAAATACATCATAACACAATGAGGACTGCTTCTCAAAGAAGCAAATAACAGAGGTGCCTACTGAACAGAATTTTTTCTTTTTGTGTACTATAATGTTTGCTTGAGAGTTCACACCACTGAATGAGTTTTGGAAAAGTTCACAGATGAACCTGTCTGTGTTTCTAGACAGCATCAAGGTTATTAAATACATGGCTTTCTGAGTGATTACCCTGGGATTTCTAAACCACTCTATGTATCAGCTTTGCCTTGAGGTGTGAGGTGTTTTTTTTAAACAATTTTACTGGGGTGATAAATACAGTGACAGTCAAACTAATAAAAATTTAACAACATTAAGTGATAATATTAAAATACCTATGTAACAAGGCCGGGATTTCAGTAATGATGAATACAGCTGTAAATTGGTATTAAAGATTTTAGAAGAAGTCCTAGAAAAGTATGGTACTGAAATACAATGCCAGGGTAGATAAGAATTCATTACCTAAAATTAATTCCCAACTTAAAAAAAAAAAAAATGTTAGGACTTCCCTGGTGGCGCAGTGGTTAAGAATCCGCCTGGCAAGGCAGGGGACACAGGTTCAAGCCCTGGTCCAGGAAGATCCCACATGCCTCAGAGCAACTAAGCCCGTGCGCCACAACTACTGAGCCTGCACACCACAACTACTGAGCCTGCGTGCCACAACTACTAAAGCCCGCATGCCTAGAGCCTGTGCTCCGCAACAAGAGAAGCCACCGCAATGACAAGCCCACGCACCGCAACAAAGAGTAGCCCCTGCTCACCGCAACTAGAGGAAGCCTGCGTGCAGCAACGGAGATCCAACACAGACAAAAATAAATAAACTTTTTTTTAAAAAAGGTAAATATTGCAAAGCTACTGTAGTATAGGAAGAGTAATGGACATTTATTAAGCATCCAGCAGGTGCCAGGGCCTTTACATCTGTTATTTGATTTAATCCTCATACGATCCTGTGATGTAGGTATTGTTATTTCCACTTAGATGGCAGAATTCCACTTGGAAGGAGGTTTAACTTACCAAGATCTCATAATTAATAACTGGTAGAACTGGGATTCACAGCCAGGTCTCTCTTTTTAAAAAGAAACTTCACTTTCGATAATGCAGCCTTTATACTCTAGCAAACTAAGAATTCTTTTCCACGTCTTATATTTTGGATGTGGGAGTGGAACTCTTCCTCAAAAAAAAAAAAAAAAAAAAAAAAGTGAAGACTATATGATCAATCTCTGTTTTAAGGTAGATGAATAGAAAATATTTTTTGGTACTTTATCACAGTTCAATTGTTGGGCTGTTCTCAAGGCCTCTTCAACGTACTCCCGGAGAGACATTATTCATTTCTGAAAGGAATCTCTTTTCAGCCCCAGAAACATGGCTGCTAGAAAATTCAAAGGGCTGCATTTTAAATGTTATCTAACACAAATACTGCTCTTACTTAATTATGGCTTTGGACTTTTTTAAAAGAATGTTTTAGGCAACTCAACCATTCATTAAGTCATAATATGTGTTTTATTCTGCATTAGGACCATCCAATTACTCTTACTCTTTGTTACCTCAAAAATAGATACTTAATGAGCACTACCCTATATGAGCTGGAGTGCACTTTAATGTCACTCACCACCCATCTCAATAGCTGTACTTGTCAGGCCACTCTTTCTTCAATTCAACTCTAGAAATATTTACCACAATAAATAGAATTTTAAAATGAGACAATTTTGACAAGTAAACTGATTTCACATCATACTCTGTAAAATGTAAGAATACAAAAATGAACCTTAACCTCTCACATTACATTTCTTTAAATACCAGGGACAGTATTTCTTTGTACCTAACCACCACCATGACTCTATAAAAAAGCTTATTTGTGGGGACTTCCCTGGTGGTGCAATGGTTCAGACTCCGCACTCCCAATGCAGGAGGCGTGGGTTCAATCCCTGGTCAGGGAACTAGAGCCCACATGCATGCCACAACTAAGAGTTCACATGCCACAACTAAGGAGCCTGCAAGCTGCAACTAAAGAGCCCACCTGCTGCAACTAATACCCAGCGCAACCAAATAAATAAACTTTTTCTTAAAAACAAAAGTTTATTTGTGGATTACATTACGATAAAATTCAGACCAGAAAATGAGATCACCTGCCAGAAAAGGCAATAAATTCCATATCAACATAGTACTGAACTGGTTTTTTAAAATCTAAATCCCCACCACAATAACCACAAAAGACTTTTTCTGGCTTTGGAATTGAATCTTATTTAATTCATGATAACAGCACCACTGAGAAAAGATTCACAGACCCCTCCTCAATATAAGCCTTCCTTAGAACAAGCTCTCGAAGGATGTAACAATAGAGTATTTGGCTCTTGTTTAGTTAAGCTTGTACCAGTAAAATAAACCTCTACTGAAGTATACAAAACAGTTAAAAGCACCAGCCAGAAAAAAACTTTTGTTTACCCAAATAAAGCACTGCAAACAGCCACAGTTACACTTTTAGAAAATTTCATTTAGAGCCATTTCCATCCCAAAGATTTAGGAAGTTTCTTACATTCAGGCACTGTACATGGGGGAATAAATTCTTACTGTCTTAAAAAATTTAAAAAACACTGTACTACAGCTTTAAATCCAGAAAGATTTGATCTATTGAAGCCAAAAGCACCTCCTCATACTCTGCTTGTATTAGAATGGTCAATTATACAACACCTGTCAGGAGAGAATTTGATTCAATTCTCAAAATTAACTGGTATATATTATCAATACAGTAAAAACTATTTGAGTACAGACTGTAATGTAAAGTATATTATCTGTAAAAAGTTAACAGTCCCCTGTAGATACTAGATAGAAATGGCTTCTCAATCACCAGAGCCACTTTCCCTAAGTTAAGAAAATCATTATGTTTGTATGTGGTCTAAAAAATGGGGATGCTTTCTGCTCCTTTCACTGAAAAGCACTTCCAGCAAAGAAGACCTAGGAAGTCTCACTTAGGCAGTGGGTATTCCCTGTTCCACAGCTCTGTTCTCAACATCAGAATTACCTAGGCCTCATCCCAAGCAATTAGAGAACCTCTGGAGAATGGGACTCAGGCATCAGAAGATTCTAGTGGCAGTGAGGATTGAGAGCCACTGATCTCTTTTCCATTTCTAAGCAGTGACGTTATCTTAGTACAGAAAAATACTGTACTAAGTTTACCACCATTTCTATTCTTTACACTTAGTTCGACATTTAAATGCTATGGTTTTTTGCCTTTCACAAGACAACGATGGGCTCATATAATAGGATGGCTTTCACAATATACCTAGATCTGACATGCTACTTGTGTTCCCACAATACTAACTATACTGTTCAGCTCTTCCCTACA
>NW_006786690.1:5880507-5933406 GCF_000442215.2 Lipotes vexillifer | reverse complement strand
CCCTACACAGCATAATAAAAGCCAGTTCTCTCCCCAACCCTAGTACCAGTTCTCCCAAGACAACTGGGCTAAAAGTACTGACCTGCCTAAAGGAGAATTCAGTGCCTGGTTCACTGAATTCCCAGGTACCAAAGGTATTCTATAATCTGTGCACTGCTGGTTCTCTGCTTCCAAAGTCAATATCTGCTACTCATCACATCTCCTGTACCTTTTACTGCTAACTATCACTATCATTTCTCCTACTTTCCTCCCCCTGTTAGCCTCACTTTTATTTACTCTCGGGTTTCCTGACAGTTTCTTCTTTTACTTCTCATCTAAAACATCCCCAGCTAGAGTTCCCATTCCCCTCATTTGTCACACTGGACATAATCTTCACTCTAGGTCCTGCTGCTCCCGTTATGACCACCTCCTCCTCCCCTAGTTCTTTGGTGTTTTTTTTTTTGGCTGCATTGGGTCTTCGTTGCTACTTGTGGGCTTTCTCTAGTTGTGGCGAGCGGGGGCTACTCCGTTGCAGCACTTCTCATTGCAGTTGCTTCTCTTTGCTGCGGTGCGGGCTTCAGTAGTTGTGGCTCACGGGCTCTAGAATGCAGGCTCAGTAGTTGTGGCTCACAGGCTTAGTTGCTCCGTGGCACGTGGGATCTTCCTGGACCACGGCTTGAACCCGTGTCCCCTGCAGCAGCAGGAGGATTCTTAACCACTGCACCACCAGGGAAGTCCCTCTCCCACTAATTCTTTAATTTCAGATTTAGACATGTGTCTCTACATTTAAGAACCAGAAGTTTAAATATTGTGTGGCTGAATTTTTATAAAGCCCAATTTTGCAAATTTATGTTCCCCCAAAGATGTTTCATGTTGAATGTTTAAAAAAAAAACACATCATACTATTTCATAAAAACAATGTTATAAGTGGTGGTTGTATTCCCAAAATTATTAAAGCCTATTTTGTCTAAAACAAACCTGAAATAAAGTACTACGATGAATTATGAGAAAGCTAGGAAGAATGTCAAGAGTTGGGACCTGGAGATCTAGACTCAATCCTTTACAAATGGTGCTGTTAGGGAACTGCTGATGGAAACCACCTGCCTTGGCCAGGCCCACCTGCCTGAGTTGTCTCATAAAGGAGGTCCTGATAAAGAACATGGTGCTGCAGCTGAAAACTAACTGGGAGAATTCAGGAGGGGGCAAAAGAGGGAGCAGACAACCAACCTCCCAGAATCCTTCTCACTGGAATCCATCTTGGCTGAGAGATGCGCACAGCACCAGGAAGGACCCTGAGTCGCACTATGGGCCAAACAAGATAACTGGCCAGAGACAACCTGGAAACTAACCCCATTACCATAAAACCTGAGACTGTGAGCCACGTGGCAGAGCAGTTCTCCTGGGTTCCCTTACCCTGCTGCTCTCCGCCCAGGCGCCCGTTTCCAATAAAGTCTCTTGCTTTGTCAGCACATGTGCCTCCTCAGACAATTCATTTCCGAACGTTAGACAAGAGCCCACTCTGGGGACCTGGAAGGGGTCCCCCTTCCTGCAACACTGCTACCTGTGGTATATGAAGCAAATCATTTCACTTTTCACACTCAACATTCCCAATCTACAAAATGCAGATAATCATATCTATCTACAGGGTTATTGTAATGATAAAATAGGTACAGTGAGTAACTGAGAAATGCTCTGAAAACTCTAACCTATAAGGTAATCTACCATGAAGATATTATCCTCAAATACATAATCTGATAATAGGAGTACACAATAAATACTAGTTCACACTGTTATAATTTAAGTTATATTAGGAAGGACAGCTTTTAGTTAAAATTATTTCTAAATGTTTCCAACAGTCAAGATCCTCCTACACTCACTGTCCCTTATCTACTCAAGAGTTGATATTTTTTAGGAGAATCTGTCCATCTGATTCCTACAGCATTAGATCTACTTTTAGAGCTTGTTAGAGCAATAGCTTCTAGTGCGAGACTGTCTTTTTCAAAGACCCTCTAGGGATGGTCATTCTTCAAGAAACCTATATTCCTTAAGGTTTTTTGAAGTAATTCAAACTAAGCAGAACACAAAGATTTGGTGAAGGATGACTTTTGTATGCATCCAGCTTTCTGATAGCTTTCATCTTCTCTATAAGTTATACAAAGTTTTATAGTCCCCTTTTCTAATATGCACTTCAACAGTGTTTTTCCTCCTTTGGTTTTATACTTGCTAATTTCATTGCTGCTGAAGTTAAGAGACAATCACTCAAAATCAAGGAGAAGATAGTAGAATAATGCCTTCCAGGTCCTTGATACTTACTTCTTTGCCTGCTGTCCTTCTGCTACTTCCCTCCCTTCTTAAATGTTGCCAAATGGTTATGGAGATAAGCCAGCTGGCTTCTGAGTCACCACTCTTGTATTCAACTTCTCTAACTCCCAAAGTGAACCTTGATACATTCTTTGAACCCTTAACAGCCCTTGGAATTTTTCAGTGTCTTTTCGAACATGGCAGCTGGACTTTCAGTGATTTTTCTCACTCCAGTGGGGTTATTATTGGCAGCTGTTGGTCACCTACTAGTAAGTATTTCCATCGTGCCTTCCAAACATGCCTGTCCTCCTGATAACTCAATACATTTTTCTCTAAACATGCTACTATTTCCTGAAAGGAGAAAATCTCCATGTGTGTAAAATTTTAAAAGCTAAGAAGAAATGCAATAGTCTACACTGCATTTAGTGTAAAGAAGTAACTGCTGATTTGGCAACGGTTTCTTGAATATGCCATCAAAGACACAGACGAGAAAAAACATAAATTAGACTTCATCAAAATTTAAAACTTTTGTGCAAAGGACACTATCAGCAGAGTGAAAAAGCAACTGATGAGAGAAAATATTTGCAAATCATTTATCTGATAAGGAATTGAGATCCAGAATGTATAAAGAATTCCTACTACTCAACAGCAAAAAAAACCCAATCCAATTAAAAAGTGAGCGGGGCTTCCCTGGTGGCACAATGGTTAAGAATCCGCCTGCCAATGCAGGGGACAAAGGTTTGAGCCCTGGTCCAGGGATCCCACATGCCACAGAGCAACTAAGCCCATGTGCCACAACTACTGAAGCCTGCGCACCTAGAGCCCGTGCTCCACAACAAGAGAAGCCCCCGCTCGCCACAACTAGAGAAAGCCCACGCGCAGCAACCAAGACCCAACGCAGCCAAAAATAAAAAAAATTTTTTTAAAAAATGGGAAAAGGATTCAGACATTTTCTCCAAAGAATACATACAAATTGCCAATAAGCACATGAAAAGATACTCAACATCACTAATCACTAATGACATGCAAATGTTTTACAGACACACACACACACACACACACACACACACGAATTTCCTGACACCATCATCAAGTTTGCTGTTATCAAAAGGAGCATATTCTGAATGACAGTAGACACAAGTTGGCCATTCAAAACTAGAAATACTATAAGGAGAGCTAGTTACTACTATATAAAAGCTCTTGATTCCTGGTATTAAAACAGATAAGCAGTGTGGCAATTTATAGCTAGTGTTTACAGTCAACAACATCAGAACGAGGTACACTACATATACATATGATAATAAAACCTACAATCCTTAAATTACAACATAACAGCTGTGAAATAAAAGTCATATTTTTATGGCAAGATGAGAAATTTAAACAAAAGATCTTCTCTGCCCTTTGGCCTCCTCTCTCCCCTCACTGTGCATTGTGTATCTGCATCACCAAACCTTTCCCATCAGCCATAAGGAGCAACATTCTCTGAGCATCAACAAGACAACACCTTAAGAGACAGCATTCCTTCTTGATCTTGTAAGGGGTCAGATGACCCACCACGATGATGATCTGGATTATTTAAACTGTCAGTAATAAGGCATTTGATGTACAGCCAGCCCTCTGTCTCAAAAAACATATTAGGCCCGTGTATCGCAAACAAACAAACAAACAAACAAAAAAAAAAACGTATTAACTGTCCCTTGACTTCTAACAGGTGGAACAGTTCTCAGAGCCTTCTGAGATGCTGTTCCCGGGTTGTAATCCTGAATTTTGGTTCAAATAAAATTTTCCATTTCTTTCTTAGATTGACTGATGTTTCATCGGTACACTCTTCCATTGAGATCACCAGTTATTTTCAAATTTTCCTATCTTCTAATATATGCCTTTAAGTCTACACATTTTCCTCTAAGTAACACTTTATGCACATCACACAAATTCTGATACAAAGTGCTGTTTGTCATTCATTTCTAAAGATAATGTTTTCTATTTTACCTCTATGTCGATAGTTTTTTAAATTTCCAAATAAACTGATTTTGTTATTATTTTTACTCCAACATTATGTTTAAGATTATGAAAAATATTATGAATAATTATATGTATTCATATTATGAATAATTATGTTCAAAATAAATTATAAATCTGATAAGCTTTTTTAAAAACAGCAATTATATTCTGTAGAGTTTCAACTTAAACATAATTTAGATTTTGTCTTTTGTTGTTAAGCTCTAAATTCTATAGAAGTATATTTAGAAAAAAATATAAATATGATTGGAATGTTACATTTTTCTCTGTAGCCTAACATGATTAAATTTTATAAATACTCCTTGAGTAGCTGAAAAAAAAGCATAGTCTTAATTGAATGAGAAAAAATTAAAACAGATTTATTATTATTTCATGCAAATTATTCATAGCCTTTGTAATAGTTTCTCTAACTTGAATTGGTAAAACACCTTCTCTATTTTTTTTAAAGTTTGATAATTATGATGTTCAAATCACTGATATCCTCAATTATTTTGATCTTGGTTGTGTACAAAATTTCTCTTTCATACATATATTTGAAATAGATATATATTCTTGTGCTAATATATATTTATATAAAAGCAAGTTTACTATCTGTGTCATTTATCTGTATCAGGGGTTGGCAAACGATGGTCCTTAGCACCTAAGAAAGGGTTTTACATATTTAAAGGGTTAAAAAAGCAGCAGCAGCAGCAAAAGATCATCTGGCCCCAAAATATTTACTATCTGGTCTTTCTAGTTTGCTAATCTACATCAGGGGGTGGCAAATTTATTCTGTAAAGGTCCAGATAGAAAATATCTTAGGCTTTGTAGGGCATAAAATCTGTAGCAACTATTCAACTTGTCAATTGTAGCACAAAAGCAGAATTTCATAAATAAATTAGTATGGATGTATTCTAGTAAAACTTACCAAAAACAGGAGAGGGGTCAGATTTGGCCCTTGGGTCATAGTCTGCCAACCCATGATCTATAGTATATGGTTACTAACTAATCTGTCCATTTTGCTGAGATGTCAATCTCGCACACTCATTATGAATTTGTCAATTTCAACGTTTACATTCGCTTCATATATATTCTGAACCAATTATTAAGTATATAAGAATTTGTAAAGTTACATCTTCTAGAAATTAAATTTTTATATTGTAGGAATTATCTCTCTCCCATCTAGTTTTTTGCCTTGCATTCTATGTTGACTTCTAAAGGCTGCTTATACCTGCTTTTTTTTTTTGCGGTATGCGGGCCTCTCACTGTTGTGGCCTCTCGCAGTTGCAGAGCACAGGCTCCGGATACGCAGGCTCAGTGGCCATGGCTCACGGGCCTAGCCGCTCCGCGGCATGTGGGATCTTCCCAGACCGGGGTGTGAACCCGTGTCCCCTGCATCGGCAGGCGGACTCTCAACCACTGTGCCACCAGGGAAGCCCCCTGCTTTCTTTTTATTAGCATTTTCCTTTTAATGTTTTCCTGCTTTTGTTTTTAATCTCTGTCATGTTTAAATGCATATATCTAGATTTCAGTTTCTGACAAACTGAGTGACAATTTAATAGAGGAATTTAATGTCATTATTATTACAGTTACCAACAATGTTTTACCACATTTACTTTTCCCTTTAAATTCATGGGATTTATGGTCCTAGCTTATTCTTTATTATTAAGGTAACTATATAACCTTTTACCATTATTTGTGCCCATTACTTACCTATTGTCTTTCAGTTTTAATCCACCCTGTAAATAGAAGGGTGCTTTCACCTCCTGTCAGGATGGCTCCAGACACCAACTCCATTCAGATCTCTAGTCTCTGAAAGCCATTTAGAGATCCAGCAGCAGACAGGCGTGCACACCTGATATTCAAAGTACTAGCTTCACCTTGCTCTCTCACCTACTGAGTTTCTGACAGCCAAGCTGCAGTAAAACTCCCTTCTGACAAGTCTGAGCAACAGTCCCCTAAAACAGGGGTCCCCAACACCCGGGCCGCAGATGGTACCGGTCCGCTGCTTCTTAGGAACCGGGCCACACAGCAGGAGGTGAGCTGTGAGCAAGGGAAGCTTCATCTGCCACTCTCCATCGCTTGCATTATTACCACCTGAACCATCCCCCTCACCCCCCCACACACACACGGGTCCATAGAACAACTGTCTTCCACGAAACTGATCCCTAGTGCCAAAAAGGTTGGGGAACGCTGCCCCAAAGGATACTTCCTCTAAGGTCCTAGGTTCTCACAACACCACCATGTCTCCTCTTTCATTCCCTCAGCTCCAGGGACATTAGCTGCTTCCTGTAGTTATTAATCTCTGGGTTATTTCAGTGTCCCTTTGAGAATCAATCAGCTAGTTCAACAAATTCATGTATTAGATCCCCTCTATTTGAAATAGTGCCGTTTCTTTTTTTTCCTGACAATACTTTAACAGCTGTACTGCTAAGCTAGTTAGGCTGTCATGTTGTCAGCTATACTAAACAGGTAGGTCAAAATTTTGGAACTAAACTGTAAAAGAAGATGGGCAATTTTAATGGTGATGAGGAGTAATAAAATTTGAAGTAATAAACAGTCTTGAGTAATATAGAGTAGTACCTGAAAATGGAGTATCACTGACAGGAAACTGAAAAGGAGGTTTATGTTGCCAGTGAAATACAACAAAATAATGGCAACATAAATTCTTTCTTCTACATATCACCTACTTAGGTACCTATGGAACAAAACACTTGGCAGACAGTTAAGATACCATACAAGAGTGAGAGAATTCAGGTAGCTTGAGAGTTTATCATCCCTCAGAGAGGAAAAAAATGAGGGTTCATCAACCAATGAAAACTCTACAATCAGATCTAGCTCTTCCTGTTACTTAATTATCAGCATCACTGGAAATTTGAGAAAAAAAGGACAGTAAATTAATATATGCATTAAGGAAAGAGTTTGTTAGTTTGGTAAGTAAATTAGAACACTTTATTTTCTTAACAATCAATCTATAATCATCTTTGTTCATAGTTAATCGATTCTACTTGCTTTAAGTATAACAACCTCTCCTTAAAATGACGTACCCCAAGACTATTATACATGATGTGTGTGTTGTCTGCTTTTCACTGAGTATGGAATCACTGAAACTCAAGACTCTTAGTTCTATAAAGATGCTAGCTTTCTTTTTTGGCGGGGAGAGGCATGCTGTGAGGTTTCTGGGATCTTAGTTCCCTGACCAGGGATTGAACCCCAGCCCTCAACAGTGAAAGTGTGTAGTTCTAACCGCTGGACCGCCAGGGAAGTCCCAAAGATGCTAGCTTTCTTATACTTCAAGTCAACTTTCTCATTTGATCACTGATAAAAACAAATAAGCCTGTATTAAGCTCATCCTCTCCCTTCTCCCACATCCATGCAAATTGAACCCACCCCCTCAATTAATCTGGATAAGAACATTTACCTATATGCCTGATTAAGCTCAGGACACTATTCTACATGTCTATGGTACTTATCCCCTCTGCTGACCTTTCTCCCAGTAGTCCTATCTGCCCACTTCCCCCATAGCTCTCTGAATCACATAAATGGTGCTATGGATGGAGGTGCCTCCCTCGCCCCCTGCAAAAAATTCATAAATTGAAGCCCCAACCCCACAATGTGATGGTGTTTGGAGATGGGGACTTCAGGAGACAATTAGATTTAGATGAGGTCATGGGGGTGGGGCCCTCATGATGGAATTAGTGCCTTTGTAAGAGACACCAGAGAGCTTGCTTGTCTCTCTCTCTCTCTCTCCCCCCACCCCTCGCCATATGAGGACATAGTATGGAGGCAAGGCAGCCTTCTGCAATCCAAGAAGGAAGTTCTCATCAGGAACCAAATCAGTCAGCCAGCACGTGATCTTGGACTTCCTAGCATCCAAAAATGTGAGAAATGTCTGTTGTTTAAGCCACTCAGTCTACGGTATTTTGTTTTGGTAGCCTGAGCTAACTAAGACAACTGGAGTATAAATTTTTGCAGGAAAAATCACAAGCACTCTGAATTGAATAGTCAAACCACTCCATTTCCTAATTCTCTGTTCTATTTCCCATCCCCTGATTTACTGGCACATGCTAATTTCTGTAGGTGAACTGAGGCTGCAATTTTCAAAACCATAAAAATCTGAAAAATCATGTCAGAGCTAGGTAAAAAACAGACTGGTGGAGCCGAAATGAGTTTCTCTTCTAAAACTATGGAAAGTAAGTGAAGTAAAGAGGTAAACCTGCAAGGGAAACTCTGGAAGAGGTTTTGCACTACCTATTAAAACAGATGAGTGGTAGCTAGAGAAATCAAGAAGCGCCTCCCAGGACGTGTCCAGAGGAAATAACTCCTTAAACGGGAAACAGATAAAATCCTAAACCTTTTTCCCCCTGACAGAACTGAGATGAAAATAAACAACATCATCAACAAAAAACTGAGCTTACACCAAAGACAATGAAAAAAATGCTTGTGAAATCATTCAGTTCTTACAGATTGGTTCTTAAAAAATTCTTTTTCTTTTTTTAATTAACCTATTGATTAATTAATTAATTAATTTTTGGCTGCATTGGGTCTTCATTGCTGCACACGGGCTTTCTCTAGTTGCGGCGAGCAGGGGCAATTCTTCGTTGCAGTGCACGGGCTTCTCGCTGCGGTGGCTTCTCTTGTGGCAGAGCATGGGCTCTAGGCGTGCAGGCTTCAGTAGTTGTGGCACTCGTGCTTAGTAGTTGTGGCCTTCAGGCTCTAGAGCACAGGCTCATTAGTTGTGGCACACAACTAACATGGGCTTAGCTGCTTCATGGCATGTGGATCTTCCTGGACCAGGGATCGAACCCATGCCCCTGCACCGGCAGGCGGATTCTTAACCACTGTGCCACCAGGGAAGTCCCATCTTTGGTTTTTAAAACTGTGTTGAATTAACGTAGAATTCATTTTTAAAACTTTCACTCTTCACACTTAAATATTTCAAAATATAGGTTCTAGTCTTATAGATTTCCCAAACAGAATCTGAAACTTGGTGTTTAGGGTACGGAAAGTCTGAATAATAGCTGCACTTAACTATCATTCTTACAACAAAACTTAAAAACTAACCACAAATATCTTGAAAGAAAATCACTGGGAATTTTTTCTAGTTACATGCAATGCAAAGAGAAGCATAATCAAACAAATATGCCTTTAGGCATATTTCATGGTAAGCTATAAGACTGCATAAAAGATGAAATTCGGAAAACATCTGGTGAAGTCCTACTTTATAAATATGGTTGCAACTGTTTTTGTTAATAAAGAAAAAAGACAAAGGAGCTAAAATTCTCTACCAAATATGACCACATTAAGATAAATCTCAACAATCAGAGAAAAGAGCTTACCACAATTATTTAGCATATATTAGATGAAACCACAGGTATAAATGATTTAAATTTTTATAAGCCTTACTTTTATACTAATGACACTTGTAAAGGCATGTTAATTTGTAAACTGCTTAATGACACTATTTACTGATGAAATTTTCAATAGGTTTAAATTTTTAAGTACGTACATATATTATCAACTGAAGAAAACAAAACAGAAGATTTGGCGACAGGACCAACTAAATGCAGTCAGTACTGCAGTTTCTGGAGGCTACATCAAATCTTTATGTGCCATGAATGCAGCTTCCAAACACCAGTCACTTCAAAGACTGCTTTAGACAGCCATAATATGTTCCATAGGGGAGAAGGCAAGTATAAAAAACAATAAATATTGCTTTGCTTTCTTTTTTTTAAGGAATGTCAACATTCATCTATTTCAACAATGAAATGTGAAAAACATTTTCAAAGCTTCCTCTACTTATCCTGGTTAGCAACACTGACTGTCAGAGGTGCCAAACTCAGAATTTATTTTCTTCATGAAAGACATTTTAAAAATTAAAAAAAGTATAAAAACTTGCAGTAAATAAAATCACTGTTTAACTTAATAAGAAAGATAAAGCAGTTTGCAAAGTCTGAAACAATCCATCAGTCAACAACTGTCAGGCAATAGGGAGTATTTTTCCTTAGTAAAACAAGACCTCTGAAAGGAAAACGAAGTCTGGAAGTTGGATAAAGTAAAAAGACTGCAGGGACCATGAGTTGTTTAATCATATTCTTTTGTAATAATGAAAATAGTAATGTTAAAATAAGTGCCATGGGCTTCCCTGGTGGCGCAGTGGTTGAGAGTCCGCCTGCCGATGCAGGGGACACGGGTTCGTGCCCCGATCTGGGAAGATCCCACATGCCGCGGAGCGGCTGGGCCCGTGAGCCATGGCCGCTGAGCCTGCGCGTCCGGAGCCTGTGCTCCGCAAAGGGAGAGGCCACAACAGTGAGAGGCCCGCGTACCACAAAAAAAAAAAAAAAAAAAAAAAAAAGTGCCATGATCAATCACTACTCCTCAGTGAAGAAGTCCTTTGCTTAGCATTTCGAGACAATAAAGAATCTAACCAGTGGATCACATACCATCACCATCTCAGTCCACTACTTAACATGACCAAGTTGATCTCTCAGAAAAAGAGAGGAACCAAATGAACAAAAACCGTGGGTGGAAAACATGTACCACTCCACTTCTTTGGCATTATTCTGAGCATGTCTTCTCAGTGATTACTGTGAACACAGCTTAAGAGTTTAGACAGGGATACCGAGAGAAAAAAGAAAAGGACTAGACACTGAACCTGATAATCTGCCAGTTTGGACTCCTTATTTTGTAATTTAGCTCCATTATGAGAAAATTAACTGAGTTAAAACAAATGTGTACCAGCAATCAAGCAACAAGCATGAAACACTTTTGTTTTGCTTATTTAAGATAATTCAAGTAACAAACTTCTGATATTTTTTAAAAGACACAAAATGAAACAATGCAAAGTTTGCCTAATTTTAAGTATAAAATATAGAATTCATAATGTTTTCATGGGACTTGCCTGGTGGCACAGTGGTTAAGAATCCGCCTGCCAATGCAGGGGACATGGGTTCAAGCCCTGGTCCGAGAAGATCCCACATGCCGTGGAGCAACTAAGCCCGCGCACCACAACTACTGGACCTGTGCTCTAAAGCCCGCAAGCCACAACTACTGAGCCCGAGTGCCACAACTACTAAAGCCCGCACGCCTAGAGCCTGTGCTCTGCAACAAGAGAAGCCACAGCAATGAGAAGCACGCGCACCACAAGGAAGAGTAGCCCCGCTCGCCACAAATAGAGAAAGCTGGCACGCAGCAACGAGGACCCAACACAGCCAAAACATTAATTAATTAATTAATTTTTTTAAAAAAGGACATGTGGTTAAAGAAGTTTCTTTAATCTTTTCTGCAGTTGATTTGAATCTAATAGTTCTGTGTGTAAGAATAAACCACACTATTTCCAACAGAAAATGACCAAGCCTGGCCTCTACTTTTATCCTGGAAGGGATAAGCAGAGACCTGGAAGACATCTCAAACTCCTGGAGAGAGCTTCTAAATTTCACACTAATATCAGACAGGTAGCCAAACTAGACACACACACACACACACACACACACACACACACACACAATATCCTGAAGAGAACCAAGTCAAGCACGAAAATAACAAATGTCACTTATTGAAAGGATTAGCATGTCCTGTTCTGAGGCAGAATTTTATATAGTCTTCCTAACAATCCTCTTAAAGAGTGGTAGAATTCTAATTCTCTCCTATATAGCAGAAGAAGAAACCAAGTTCTAGAGATATCAAATAATTTACCCAACATCATATAACCAGAAAGTGACAGACCAAGTCCCAGAACCTGGAGTCTGTTTTGACTCCAAGCCTATAATTCTTTTCCCTCTATTTTGAAGGTTCTACTTTCCATAATGATCTACAAACATGTCAACTATTAAACCTAAGGAGGGACTTCCCTGGTGGCGCAGTGGTTAAGAGTCTGCCTGCCAACGCAGGGGACACGGGTTCAAGCCCTGGCCCAGGAAGATCCCACATGCCGCGGAGCAAGTCTGTGCGCCACAGCTACTGAGCCTGAGCTCTAGAGCCCACGAGCCACAACTACTGAGCCCACGTGCCACAACTACCAAAGACCATGCACCCAGAGGCCGTGCTCCACAACAAGAGAAGCCACCACAATGAGAAGCCTGCACACCTGAACGAAGAGTAGACCCCGCTCGCTGCAACTAGAGAAAGCCCGCGCGCAGCAACAAAGACCCAACACAGCCAAAAATTAATTAATTTAAAAATATATATAAATCTAAGGAGACTGAGTTTCCTACAGAACTCCATTTTTCCAGGTATGCCAATTTAGAAAAACTTCCTCACTCTGTCAACAGATGTTAAGACATTGTTAGGAGACAAATGAATCCATTTAAGGCTGTCTCTGAAAGGCAGGGGATAAAAGGGGGGTAATAAATCAGATATGAGTTACTGGGTTCATCCATCAGATTAGGAAGATGATAACAAAACAGACCACGAAGGGAAGCAAGACAATATTTGGTGACCCTTCTCCCTGGAATTCATGTACTCTGACTTCTAAAAGAAACTAATAAAATGGCATACAGAAAGGCATTTGTGGGCTTGACAACTGAGACCACTGCTAGATCATCCTTTCTTAAATGCAAACTATGCATTTGCAAGCAGCACCGTCTTTCAGAACACTTAAGGGCTCTGGGCCAACTGCTGGGGTCGAATCACAACTGGAAACAGTAAAAATCTGAAATGGAAAACTAGGCTATTCCCCTTGTGTGCCAGTTATCGACTGCTTGCCTTTCAGCTCAAAATTCAACTTGTCTGCCAGTACAGTGAAAATGGATCTGGCACAATGTAAAGCTTTGTCAGTAGAGGGCACTGTAAAGATATTGCAGGAGGAAAGGGTTTTGCTTCCTGGTTCCTGTGGGCATGCACAGCAGGCTCCTGCAGAACAGACAGCTTCTCCAGAACCTGACTTCCCCAGTGCCCAGCTGCTCTAGAGGGCGCTGCTTCTTCAGTGTCAGGATTCTGCTGCAATGTGCAGCAGCCAGCAGTACCCAGTAACTAACAGCTACCTCTGGTACCCTCTGAAGCCATTTTGCAGCAGAGTGCCTCCTAGAAGAAACAGCCCTGTGAAGAGATTTCCCTCAGCACCTTAGAAGGCAGAATTCTGGAAAGTTCCAGAGGGTGGATTTCTAGTAAGTTCCACTGATGTGGCACCACAGCAACTTCTCTACCATTCAGAGAACCACATCATGCCAGATCTCAGCCCAAGGTGGGGGGAGCAGTCTCCTAACAGTAGCATGAAATAAAGAGGCACAAGGTTGGACAGGCCTTTTTTTAGATTTTGGAGAGGACATACATTACACTTGAGTGTGATACACCTCGACCTACCTACAAAGTCATCTGGGAGGTTTCTAATTTTGATTGAGGGAAAGAACAAAAGGAGGCTCTGCAGTAAGTTAGGCTGCAACACAAGCTGCTCTACCACATGGGACCTGTGATCCAGCAGATTCAAGGTTATCGGAAGTGCCTGTGGCAGAGATGCTGTGAGGAGCCTGTAGCCATTGTGCACTGCAGCAGCTCTTTGCTAAAGGAACCGGTGCTAGAGAAGCCAGCTTTCCTCAACACTCCGTAAGATGAATTTCCAGCAAATTCCAGAAGAAGGATTTCTAGCACGTTCCACTGGTACGACACTACAATGACTTCTCTACGATAAGGTTATGCCACAGCCATGCACTCTCTGGTAACAGGGTGGAGAAGGCTCTTCCATGGGGGCTCCGTCTTGGCCCCAGGAGAAGCAGCTACTCCTTACATTTGTAATTTTTATATCATTTAGAGTTCTCTTTCTTATTAGCCAATCCCTCTGTACTCCAATCCCTTATTATATTTAATAATCCTTTATATTAAACTTTCCCTATTCAACTTACTACAGTTTTTCTTTCCTCCTGAGACTCAGACCAACATACCTGATTAATAGCGTGGGTGGTTCTGTTCACTGCCATGAAAACCAACACTAGAAACTCATCCTAAACAATTAAGAATTCATTTTGACATATTTTACTTTTAAAACTCAAAGTTAAACAAGAATGATTTAGACCGGGTTTAAGTATAGTACTAAGCCCAAATTAATTTACATATTCCTGAATAGCGCTATTTCAATCATGCTTTGGCAAGTTGTACATTCCTTCTCCAAACATTCTATAGTTTGAACTATCATTAATCAACCCTTAACTTATAATCACCAGCTTTTAGCATTATCTTCAGTAATTCTTCCTCTTATTATTCAAGCTCTTAAAGGCCTAAAATATAAAAGCCCAAATTGAAAATAATGTTATAATATTAATTTTTATTATTAAAAGGAATGTTTCTTACATGTAAATACTGACAATCCCAAAACAGCTTGGTTCAAGGTTATTGGCTTGACTCTCTCTACATTCCAGTAAGAGACTTCTTAACTCTACCCGACTCTTAACCACAAGGAAGACCAAATAAGCATGTAATGGTGAGTTGGTACAAGCTGAAAGATTTCTTGGGAAATGGCTTAAAATGCAGGGGACCCACAGCGACATCTTAAAACAGTTTGTGTCTCCTGTGCCTGTTACTTGGAAATAAACTAAGGAGTTCACTATTCTTTAACAGTTCAACAAAATTTTAAGCCTAACAAATTCCAATAATCTATTTATAAAACCAAACAAACAAAAAAACCCTCTAAAATTATCAATACTAAGAGGGAAAGACAGCCATATCTTTTACGAAAGTAGAAAATAACCACCAACACTCCACCAAAAAGCAAAAAGGGAGACTAACGGATTACACATTGAAAGGCAGACAAGTGCTTTATGAGATTTTTAATGAACTTTATAGAGTCATACTCTAATTTGTAAAACAACAAAAAGGAAAACTAAATATCACTGACAGTTTATTTTGAATGACTCCATAAATGAAATGTGTAAAACTGTTAGTAGTCACTATCATGGGAGGTGTGTCTAAAAAAATGTATAAGAGAAAATAGAAGTTACTCTTCAAGTAATGTTGTATGTTTGCTTAAAAGTTTGCTTTAGAAAAATAGAAATTCGGGCTTCCCTGGTGGCACAGTGTTTAAGAACCTGCCTGCCAATGCAGGGGACACGGGTTCGAGCCCTGGTCCGGGAAGATCCCACATGCCGCGGAGCAACTAAGCCTGTGTACCACAACTACTAAGCCTGTACTCTAGAGCCCGTGAGCCACAACTACTGAAGCCCGCGCACCTAGAGCCCATGCTCCACAACAAGAGAAGCCTGCGCACCGCAACGAAGAGTAGCCCCCGCTCGCCGCAACTAGAGAAAGCCCGGGCACAGAAACAAAGACCCAATGCAACCAAAAATAAATAATAACTAACTAAATAAATAATTTTTTAAAAAAAAGAAAAATAGAAATTCAGCTCTGACATGGAAATTTCTTTTAGGAAAAAAAAGGTTTTTCTTACTTGAGAGAGTCCAGGGGACGATGCATGTCCCGGGGGCGTTGCCGCAAGATTTGGATGCCCCTTGTTTATTTCATGTGCTGAGTAAGGGGAAGGGGTCGGGGGTCCCGGCTGTCTTGCTACTTGTGTTACCTGTGAGGAAATCAATTTAGTAAGAGTATTAATAATTCAATCTTCATAAATATTGCCAAAGTAGCTAATTTTTTAAATACGGAAGTATCTGTCTCACACTTGTGCCAGACTGACTAAAGGCTTAAAATTTCAAAATTGAATAAATGAAATTCCTAGAAAAAAAGACATGAATATTTTCATCCATTTGATAAAAGATTCTTGAAACATACCTAAAACTAAAAATCTTAAAGGAAAAACTATGCTAAATGAAAAAAGCCAGGCTAGAAACTACATACTGTATGATGCCATTTATATATTTTATAAAAGGAACAAAAAAGAAATAAATGATTACAAGGGAAGAGGATAACTAGGAAAGGGGCACAGGGAGATTCTGGGGGGATGACATAACTGTTCTGTATCATGTCTGTAGTGCAGATTACATCTCTTTGTGCTTGTCAAAACTAACAGAACTGTATACTAAAAAAGGTGAATTTTACTTTAGGTAAATTATACCTCAATAAACCTGAACCAAAAAAAGTTACCTATAGAGCATAATCTCATTTTTGTTTTTAAAAAAGTACATCTAAATATACATGTACATGCAGATGTACATGTATATATATTTCTATATGTGTATCTACATCTACATATGTGTGCATATATATAATATACTCGCAAGTATACATGTCATATTAAAAAGATGTGTAAGAAGATACACAAAGATCTTAAAAGAAAGCATGTAGGTGTTTCTTTTTTAGCTATTTTACCCAAGTTCTTAGATCCCCTGAATTCTACCAGAGAGTTAAAAACTCTACCCAGGGAGAAATGAAAGTGGTCTCCAAATGACATTAGATTTTCCTGGAATTCACTCAATCAGTCAGAGGCTCTGAAGAAAGTCTACTCTCTGATAATCTAACCCTAGAATCCATTCTGTCTATCTAAAACAGAAATAAATGGCTGAAGACTCAGCTACCTGTTCCCAAAGCTGAAATAAAATGGACTCACGGACAACTAACTACAGTAAAAAGCTTACAGGCTAGTAAGAGACACGAATATGCTAAAATGTGACCAAAGTTTAAAATTGAAATTAATTGTATTTAATTTCTTCCCTGCTTTTTAAATAGCTTTATGATTTCCTTGAAAAACTTTGTTTCCAATTTGGAGTGAAAATTACATTTATAAGGGCATGAGGTTTACCATGAAATGTTACAGCATTTATAAATCTCATCAGGGCAATTTTTCAAAGGATAAAAGTCAGAATGCTATCTAAACATCTACTTTAGAAAATTAATAACCAGAAATGAAGAGTTCTTACAAGCAAATTTCTCACCAACAAGGCTTTATAAATTCATATTCTTGTTTCACACACTTTAGAATAAATTATTTTGATATTCTACTAAAGCAAAGCATCAAAATGAACACATATTTTTAACATTAGGAAAAAAATTTTCACAATGAAATAAAGTGAGAGAAGTTAGCTATATAAAATGTCAGGTCAATTCTCCAATTCATTCTGATAAAACAATCAAAGATTAAATTTACCCAGGGCAAAAAATCATAATATGGAAAAATGTTTTTCAAATTGCTATTAAGAATAAATTAATATTAAAAGATACTATTACATGGCCATACTACCCAGAGTGATCTACAGACTTAGTTTGATCCCTATCAAACTACCCATGACACTTTTCACATAACTAAAACAAATAATCCTAAAATTTATATGGAACCATAAAAGATCCAGAAGTGCCAAAGCAACCCTGAGGAAAAAGAACAAAGCAGGAGGCATAACCCTCGAGACTTCAGACAACACTACAAAGCTACAGTAATCAAAACAGTGTGGTATTGGAACAAAAAACATATATATGGACGAATGGAACAGAATAGAGAGCAAGAAATAAACTCACACACCTGTGGTCAGTTAATCTTCAACAAAGGGGACAAGAATATACAACGGAGAAAAGACAGTCTCTTCAGCAAGAGTGGTGTTGGAAAGTTGAACAGTCACATGTAAATCAATGAAGTTAGAACACACCCTCATACCACACACAAAAATAAACTCAAAATGGCTGAAAGACTTAAATATAAGACACAACATCACAAAACTCCTAGAAGAGAACACAAGCAAAACATTTTCTGTCATAAACCGTACCAATGTTTTCTTAGGTCAGTCCACCAAAGGCAATAGAAATAAAAGCAAAAATTAACAAATGGGATCTAATCAAACTTATAAGTTTTTGCACAGCAAAGGAAACCATAAACAAAATGGATAACCTACAGACTGGGAGAAAATATTTGCAAATGATGCAACCAACAAGGGCTTAATTTCCAAAATACAAAAACAGCTCATACAACTCAATAACAAAAAAAAAAAACCCAACTGAAAAGTGGGCATAAGACCTAAATAGACATTTTTCCAAAGAAGACATACAGATGGCTCATAGGCACATGGAAAGATGCTCAACATTGCTAATTATTTGAGAAATGCAAACCCAAACTACAATGAGGTATCACCTCACACCAGTCCTAATAGTCATCATTAAAAAGTCTACAAATAACAAATGCTGGAGGGGGTGTGGAGAAAAGGGAACCTTCCTAGACTGTTGCTGGGAATGTAAATTGGTGCAGCCACTATGGAAATAAGTATGTAAGTTCCTTCAGAAACTAAAAATAGAGTTGCCATATGATCCAGCAATCCCATTCCTGGGAATATACCCAGATAAAACTAAAATTCAAAAAATTATGTTCACAGCAGCACTATTTACTACAGCCAAGACATGGAAATAAAGAAGATGTGGTACACACACACACACACACACACACACACACACACACACAATGGAATATTACTCAGCCATTAAAAAGAATGAAATAATGCCATTTGCAGCAACACGGACGAACCTAGAGACTATCATACTAAGTGAAGTAAGTCAGAAAGAGAAAGACAAACACAATATGATATCACTTATATGCGGAACCTAAAATACAACACAAATGAACATATCTATGAAAGAGAAACAGACTCACAGATATAAACTGACCTGTGGTTGCCAAGAGGGAGGGGGGTTGGGGAGGGATGGAGTAGGAGTTTGGGGTTAGCAGACGCAAACTATTATATATAAAATGGATAAACAAGGTCCTACTATATGGCACAGGGAAGCATATTCAATATCCTGTGATAAACCACGAGGGAAAAGAATACGAAAAAGAATGTATATGTATAACTGAATCACTTTGCCATACAGCAGAAATTAATACAACATTATAAATCAACTATCCTTCAATAAAATTTAAAAATAAATAAAATATATTACTACATGCATATCACAAATAACACAAATAATAAGTTTTTTTTTTAAACTTCACCCCAATATTGCCAAGGATCTAAGGAAACAGGACACAGACAGGATACTGTGAATGGGTTTACCATGTCCCCAGAACTACAGAGCAATGCATCACAGCTGCCTTAAAACCACACCCAAAGAATGATTCCATTTTGGAATACATACCCTGAAGAAATAATCTTACCTCAAAAACTAGGAACCTAAGTATATGAGAGCAAAAAAGGTAGAAATAGCAAATAATGAGAAAATAAAGTAACATAACTGAAGACATAAAAAATACACAGATGTGAACTGCCACCAATTGAAATGAATATGTGAAATAATCAAGAGTAAAAAAGAAAAGATACACCCTTTAGAGCTACAAAGAGATTCCTCTATATTCTACTGACAAAAACCAAAATAACTAAATCAATGATTTCAGATAAAGATTAGTGTTCAGCGCACCGCAACTAGAGAGCCCGCGTGCCACAAACTACAGAGCCCACGGGCTCTGGAGCCCGTGCGCCATATCTAGAGAGAAGCCCGTGCACCGCAAGGAAGAGCCTGAGTGCTGCAACAAAAGATCCCGTATGCCACAACGAAGATCCCGCGTGCCACAACTAAGACCCGACACAGCCAAAGATAAAAAATAAATACACAAATATTAAAAAAAAAAAAGATTAGTGTTCATGTTTCCCTGAAAACTGCTTAAGTGCACTTTTTAGAATATTGTCATCACCCCATGAAATACAGATGTCTGACAAAAGGAGAAAAGGCATTTAGCCAAAGCACACGCTACTGCTAACATCAAAATTTTCCTTAAAGCAAGCACCAGTGAAAAACAACCTTCAGGCAAATATCCCTGAGGTATGCATTCTCTGCTGTTCCTAAAGGGGTAGGCAAATTGCAGGAATCCTTTGGTATTGTATATTCTAGTAGAGTATTCCCTTCCAAATTTGGAGATTTCTACTAATAAAAGCAAACCAAATAAAATAAATCTGTATCAAAATAATAGGAGAATCATGTCATTCTTAAAAATTCTCCCCAAAAAAGCTACTACATGCAATAAATCTCTGGCCTTCACTGTGATCTATTTAAATCAAAAAGACCCCCTATTACAAGTGTCATACTGCATTATGTACCTACATGTTTGCTTTTGGTGTACTATAGAGCTTACTATCTTTGCCCAGGAAAAAAGTATACCATCTTCAATTAGAAATTATACAAAATATAAGTAGGTAACACAACCCTATCCCAAGGAAATGGCACAAGGTCTAATGAAGTTGTTGAGGATAAAATTCAAAGTTACATGAAACTTTGAATATCTTCTTTCAAAATATTCCTAGATGAATGATTATTGAATTTTCTAGTCTCTGGCTACAGTTTCCTCTCCTCTCTGGCTAACTTATTCCATTTCAGATCATACTGTTATAATCCATGTCCTTTGAAGGTAGTGACAAGAGGTTCTCATGTAAAGGGGAAAAAAACATGTTTTCCCATTATTTATTATTAGTACCGCCTCAATTATGGAGGCTGGGAGTAGAAGTATAAAGTAGCTAATTATGGCAAGTACTTAACCACCTCCAAAGCTAGAAAGATTTTTGTCTTTTATGTAATATTCATCTTAAGCAAAATTAATCAAACATTTTGTGGTATACAGTGTGTGTGTGTGTGTGTGTGTGTGTGTGTGTGTGTGTGTCCTGTATTTAAGTTTAAAAGATTATATGCCCAAGAAACATTTACTTTTTATAGATATTATAGTTTTGCATTGGCAATAATGTAGAGCATCCAGAATTTTCATTCATATGCTGGTGGAAATGTAAAGTGGTATAAGCTCTTTGGGAAAGAATTTGGCATTAGTAACCCCGAAAACAAGTATACCCTATAACCTAGCTCTTCCTAGGTATACATTTGCGAGAAACAGGAAAATGTGCACCAAGGTACGTTTCCAAAAATGTCCATAGTTGCATTGTTCTTACTACCAAAAACTGGAAATAACACAGCCATTCATTAGCAGGAGAATGGATCAATAATGAAATATTTTTCTATGTGGACATAAATTTAAAACTACAGCAACACATCACAACTTGAATGACACTCATTAATGATAATGAGTGAAAGAGAACACAGAAGACGACAGAGTATGATTCCAAAAAAGTTCCAAAACAAACAAAACTTGACTATACTAATTTAGAAATGCATAAATGGATGGCAACACTATAAATAAGAGCAGGAATTTTTTTTTTAAGGCAGATATATTGGGAAGACAAGGAGTTAAGATCAAGTAAGGCCACATTATGTTTTATTTTTTCACACCTGAGGGGTGAGACATAGATTTTGCTTTAAAATTATTTGTTAAACTCTACTTTTATGTTTTATGCACTTCTATACATGTATGTTACAATCCTCTTCCACTCCCTAAAAAAGCTTACAGACTAAAACAAGCAAATTACTTAGGACCTGGGGTAAAATACTAGTTACACTGGTACTAGTTACATTGCTGTTCTACAAGAGGAGTAAGAATATGAAAAGAAAATAAATTAAAAGAAAACCTCTAAAACTTTATCTTAGTGGAAACTTCAGCTAGCTAGTAAATTTTCATTCAAGAGTTCTACCTAAAATCATCTCCTATAAAATCAATCATACTTGGTGGTTACTGACCAAATGTAACTTGAAGAAACTTTTGAAAGTTTAAAGCTAAACCATAAAGGCCATGGAAACTAAGATGAGTCAGTAAGCATAAAGTTGAGGGCCTCCTTGTTGGCGCACTGGTTGAGAGTCCGCCTGCTAATGCAAGGGACACGGGTTTGAGCCCTGGTCCGGGAAGATCCCACATGCTGCGGAGCAACTAAACCCGTGCACCACAACTACTGAGCCTGAGCTATAGAGCCCAAGAGCCACAACTACTGAGTCTGTGCACCACAACTACTGAAGTCCAGGCGGCCTAGAACTCATGTTCCGCAACAAGAGAAGCCACCGCAATGAGAAGCCCACGCGCCGCAACGAAGAGTAGCCGCTGCTCGATGCAACTAGAGAAAGCCCACGTGCAGCAATGAAGACCCCCACACAGCCAAAAATAAATAAATAAGATAAATAATAATGATTTTTTTTTAAGTTGATTTATTCAGCACTAAATTACCTGATTTGAAAAAATATTCTGGCCAATTAAAGGCTATAATACATAAACTACAATTTTCAAGTAACAGTAATTTAAAAATTAAAGTTTCCTGAACATGATCATTCTCTCATGACCCCAGAGCAATGAAAATACCATGTGGGAAACAGATGTGGGGGAAAAATGACCAGGTTTACACAACAGGAAGTAAGGACTATGGAGAACTGGACAGAATACCCATCCCCCATAGGGCAGTAGATACTCAGATACTCAGCTGTAGCCAAGTGCTGCCATTCAGGAATTCCAAATAAGCCATGCAGTATCTTCCAAGTTTTCAAGAAAAACTAAAAATCAAGATTTTTACATGAAATTTTCCTGACCTCCAAAACACTGTACAAGCCAAATAAAGCACATCTATAGATTAAGTACACAGGCATTAAAAAAAAAAGTACACAGGCAGCCAGTGTGTGAATCTGGCTCTAGGAGTACCTCATGATCATCACCAAATATGAACTTTCCGGGTATGTTTTTTTTTTTTTTTGACAAAACAAAGGACTATTTATTACTTTCAACAACAGCAGTAGCCAGAGTATGAGCATCTTTGCACCACACTTTGAACCTGAGTCCCAGGGCAACACAAAGAGGGCCAGATGACAAGTGCACATATGGTGACTTGCATTACCTGAAAGAACACTGCACTTAGGAACTTGAATCTTTTATAATGGGCAGTAAGCATGCTGCCTTTTGCTCCAGAAAGAGACATTATCTTTATTATACAATAAGCAGGCACGCACATTTCCTCTGAATGTCTTACACACTGCCATGGTGTTCTTCCACCTCTGCCACTTTATGTACCAACAGAAGGAACAGGGTAAAGAAAAAAAATGAGAACAGTAAAGCACTGATGAATTTATTCAGAATATTCCAATCAGCAAATCTAGAGAGAATAAACTTTGTTTTAAGGAAGTACGCACGTATAGACCTGTGACTGAATTCTAGACAAATAGTCATTGAATGAAAACAGATATATTGTTAAACATTATATACACATATATAAAGTAGTATATCTTATTCATTGCATCTACATAATATATGCATATACTGCACAATATATGCAGTAAAAACGTAGCACTTAAAAACACACAATAATTAAATCTTTATTAAAAGAATCACAAAGGATTCCTATCAAGAAATATTAATGTTTTCAGCAAAAAAATGATTAATATAGGGCTTCCCTGGTGGCGCAGTGATTGGGAGCCCACCTGCCAATGCAGAGGACATGGGTTCGTGCCCCGGTCCGGGAAGATCCCACATGCCACGAAGCGGCTGGGCCCGTGAGCCATGGCTGCTGAGCCTGCGCGTCTGGAGCCTGTGCTCCGCAACGGGAGAGGCCACAACAGTGAGAAGCCCGCCTACCGCAAAAAAAAAAAAACAAAAAAACACCTGGCCTCCAAACATATTTAGGTATAAAAGGTAACAAACAGCATACCAAGTGTGAATCCTTCGGGGCCAGAGGACAAATTGTTGCAAGCAGAATTCTGAAATGGTTGTCAATATTCCTGTCTCTGGTGCAAGTACCCTGTATAATTCCTTCCCCTTAATATACCAGTGAATATGATGGAATATCACTCCTATGACTAGGTAACTACACAGTTGACTTCAAGTTAATCAAGAAAGAGATTATCCTGGGTGGGTATGAACTTATTAGGTGAGCTCTTTAAAACGCAGTGAATCAGAGAGGTACTCTCCTGTTTTCTTTTTTAATTTATTTTTTATATTTATTTTTGGCTATGTTGGGTCTTCGTTTCTGTGCGAGGGCTTTCTCTAGTTGCGGCAAGCGGGGGCCACTCTTCATCGCGGTGCACGGGCCTCTCACTGTCGCGGCCTCTCTTGTTGCGGAGCACAGGCTCCAGACGCACAGGCTCTGTAGTTGTGGCGCACGGGCCCAGTTGCTCCACGGCATGTGGGATCTTCCCGGACCAGGGCTCGAACCCATGTCCCCTGCACTGGCAGGCAGATTCTCAACCACTGCGCCACCAGGGAAGCCCCTCTCCTGCTTTCTTAAAGACTAAGCTGACTTACAGGTTATGCGAGGGCCACATATCAAGGACCCAAAGGTAGCCTCTAGGAGCTGAGAGCAATCCCTAGCCAAGAGCCAGCAAGAAAACAGGGACCTCAGTCCAACAACTATAAGGAAATAAATTCTTCCAACTATCCTAATGGGTATGGAAGTGAACCCCAAGCCTTACATGAGATTCCAGTCCTTGCCAACACTTTAATTTCAGCATGGTCCTGAGCAGAGGACCCTGCTAGCCCAGACCCACAGAATCTGTGAAGTAATAAATGGGTGCTATTTTAAGCTGTTAATTCTGTGGTGATTTGTTACATAGTAATAACAAAAACTAGGAAAAGACCTCACATGGCAGAGAAAACAACAGGTATAATATAAGACCCTGAGATCCTGACAAGGTCAAGAAATGGGAGTGACTAAACTGTTACAAGTAGGGGGTCCGGGGTAGTCCCCGCATCATGAGGCTAAAAGGAGATGGCAGCAGAGGCAATATTACTTAAGGGCTTGTAGGCGTGGTAAGGACTTGGGTTATTATTCTAAGTGGAATAGAAAGCTAATGGAAATTTTTTTTTTTTCTTGGCTGCGCTGGGTCTTCATTGCAGCGCACGGTCTTCTCTAGTGGTGGCACGCAAAGCCTCATTAGTTGCGGCACGCAGGCTTAGTTGCCCCACGGCATGTGGGATCTTAGCTCCCCGACCAGGGATTGAACCCACATCCCCTGCATTGGAAGGCGGATTCTGAACCACTGGACCACCAGGGAAGTCCCACTACTGGAAATTTTAAGCAGGAGCATGACCAGATCTGATGTTTTCCTAAGATCATTTTGGTTGCTTTGTGAAAAGAAAGAATTGAAGAGTACAAGAATGGAAACAGATTAGTTTAAAAGCTATCACAATAAGCTAGGCCAAAATTGATGGTAGCTTAGAACAGTAAAAATAAAGATGAAAAGAAGTGGACCAATTTGGGTTGTATATTAGAGGCAGAGCCAAAGAGAATTGCTACTGATTTGACTGAACGGAAGGGACAGAAGGGAATGAGGATTGACTGATTCACTTATTTAATATACATTTATTGAGAACAAATTGTATGCCATGCACTGGTACACGGGATACAAAATTAGGTGAATAAGGCTCTAAAATCTGTCTTCATGGAGTTTACATCCTAGCTGTAGGTAACAAGATAATCGTAACAGATTTAATAATTTTTTAAATATATATTTTAAAGTGATAACTATTATGGAAATACAGGATGGCTTTTAAGTTTACGGCTTGAAATATTAAGTGGGTGGAGATATTCATGTGAGATAGGGAGAGCAGGTTTAGGGGAAAGGGTAATCAAAAGCGATATATGCCTATTAGACATCCAAATGGAAGTGATAAGTAGCCAGTTCAATATCTGAATCTAAGCTCAGAAGAGGAGTCAGGGCTAGAGAAATTTAGAAGTAGGTTCATATGGAAGTTTCAGGTAGTCTCTAAGCTAATTATGAAACCTAGCAAATGAAAATAGGAAAAAGTTTGAATTTATAAACCGGGGGCAAAAACCAAAGCTAAATTTATTTCTGGATCTACTTGGTCAGTGTTAATTGTTGCATATTCAAGACAGTGCTCACCCTCTCAATGGAATCTATATGGCTAATTTCTCTGCTCAGAATTATAAAAGAACAAACAACATTATCATAAGATGAATCAGTAATGCCCTAAACTAAAACTAAACCAAAGTGAGAATCTCAGAATTTTAAAGACAAAAGGTGACTGAAAGACAATCAACCTAATTTCAGCAGTCCTAGGATCAATACAGATCTAGCACCACACAGAAGGAGGCCCAAAACAGGTATTTTTTTAGACTGGTTAATTATTTTTTTTAACTGAGGTATAACTGACATATAACAAAAGTTGTTTTGTTTTGTTTAATAATGCGTCTGCTAATGTTAGGACAGAATGTAAAGGACAGGACAGATAACCGTAATACAAACCAATTTGATATGATTCCTAATTTTACCTCCTCTGACATACAGTCAACACTGACTAAGCCTCACTGCTCTGCCAGGCACTGTATTAAGCTTTAAAAATGAAATAGCCCTTGTCCTTAGGAGTTCCAATAGAAAGAAAATCACAGTAAGTAAAGAAACAAATCATGTGATAAATCCTATAAGGATATGTATTTAAAGCATTGATTAAAAACCAGAAGTAACTAGGTCTGAAACTGTGGAAGGCTTAGTAAAATCTGAATTGCACCTTGAGAAGTAAAAAGCTTGAGTTCAGACCAAGAATTAGAGATATTATTTTTAAAAGAAATTTACTGAGTACAGAGGGTAAGAAAGTAAAACATGTTCCGCATTTTTTAGGTAAGGGGTTCTCTTTAGAAAGGGCTGGGGGAAAGAGAGGTAAGTGGAATGAAGCTGGTACAACTGTAGCCTGATTATAGCCAGACTGTAGAAAAACTACATATTCTTTACCAAGATATTTTAATTTTTTGCTGTCAGCAAAGAGGAGCCACTGATTTTTTAAATGATTATGTAATCTTACCTCATTTATATTATAAGGATAAAAGAGAGGCTAGAATGTCCACCAAAAATATCTGTATATGAACGTTCCTTATTCAAAATACCCAAAAAGTGGAAATGACGCAAGTATCTATTAACTGATGAAGAGATAAATAAAATAAGGTATATTCACACAATAGATACTATTCAGCCACAAAAACATTATGCTAAGAGAAGTCAGTCATCAAAAGGACCAGCTATTATATGATTCCACTTAATATGAAATGTTCAGAATGGGCAAATCTATCAGAAACAGAAAGTAGATTAGTGGTTGCCTAGAGCTGGGTGACTGGGGAGTAATGGGCTAATAAGGGACACCAGGTTTCTTTTTGGGGTAATGAAAATGTCCCAAAATTGATTTTGGTGAGGGCTATACAGCTCTTAATATGCCAAGATCCAGTAACTGTACATTTAAATAGGTGAATTATATGATATTCAAATGATGTCTCAAGATGAGAGAGACAGAGATAGAATCTAGAGCTCAGGAAGCAAACCGAGTAGTAATGGGAAAGAAGAGGATTTTCACATGGGAATCAATTTCAAAGGACCAATTTGAGAAATAACAATGTTAATCAAGAGCTGCAGAGATAACTTATGGTTTCTACATGCAATACATCACAATATCCAAAGGCATCAACAGGCAACTTATGAAGATTCACGTCTGATTAGGAAAAGATATGGCAGATCTAGAAGTATTTTATCCTATTCACCTAAGCTGAACTTTAGATGATTGGCTTTGGTGACACAATAGCAAACTGTATGTTCAAAATTTCTTAGTTACTATTCATTTTGGTTTTATCTATTCTTCTTCCATATGTTAGAAACTGAGGCACTGAAAATACAGTAGGAGAAAACATCACCATACCTCACTTCAGCTCTATCATTTAATAGCTGTGTAACTATGGGGCAAAGAAGTCAGTTTCACTTTCTTACCTTGTAAAAAAAATAAGGAAATCTTAAGAGGCATGTAATGAAAGATTACAGATACACTCTGGAGAGTACCTAAGAGAGTACATGATACACGACAACTGGAAGCTACTAATATTTCTACTTACAAATTAAACATGAGGTTCATGAAGACCTTTATAGGAACATATACAACTTATTTTTAAAATATACGGTTTAACTTGATATCTAGGGCATCTTTAAACATGGATATCATGAGTGTGTATTTATATATGTGCAAGATAGATAACTATTCTTAGAATATAAACGTATGAAATTAAGATGAAATAAATGAGTTTTAGGTCATTTTCCATTAGCTATAACATCAGAGATTTCAGCAGCTGAAGCATAAGCATGAGGTAACAAAGCTCTTTAATTCACTTATATCTGTTCTGTTGATATGCCCACAAAAACAAATTAGCAAAAAGTACAGGAGAAATAAGAGCAGATCATGAAACCCCATCAAAAACACAACAAAATTAAAATGTAACACTGAATCACTGACTAAAAGAATAACTAATACATTGCATAATAAAATAAATTCCTCTCCTCCGATATATTCTTTAAGGAAAGGATTACTGATTCCAAAAGGAACCCAATCCTCTTTAGAACTAGATTTTTAATATTCTTAATATAATTCAAGTTCAGACAGTACAAAGGAAAAAACCTGAGACAAGACTGACACCATACCTAAAACTCTACATTTGGATTAGGTACAGAAATGGTTTCCCTAAGACTCTCTTTTATTTACAGGCCACATGGGAGCTCTGGAGAATCTCACAAGAAAGATTCATGGAGATTATCATTCTCCTTTAATGTAAGAGTTGACAATATAAATTCTCTTATCAGTAAAACTGGAAAAAAAATCAGATGAAAAAAGAGCAGAGATCACAAAGCAAGAGTTAAGAAGGAAACAGAATTTATAAACAAACAATACTGTTCTGTTTCATCTTTGAGTACGATTTGATTCATCAAGTGTCCAAATTGTTCTAAAAATTTGCTTAGTTATTTGTTAGGGGACCAAGAATCTAACTATATTGAGAGGAAACAGAGAAGAGAAAGGAGGACTGTGAAAGAACTGGAACACCACCTATCAAAGCAAAGAGTCAAATGATAACGACAAATCAAACAATGGTTAAAAAAAAGTATTTTACTTACAGATACAGAGGTAACGCCAGAGGAACTAAAAGCAAAACTAGTAAAGAGTGGCTGCCTTTGACACGTAAAACCAGAAGGTGAAGAGTAGGCAAGAGGCTGTTTCTTTTCATAATAAACCTTTCTATATTATTTGCTTTTTAAAAGCCATATGTATTCTACTGCTCTGTTTTCACGGAATAGATGGATAAATATTAATCAGTTATTTAAGAATCATCATGAAGAAATTACCAAGATAACAAAGATCAAAAAGATATAGCTGTTAATCACAGTATTATTTATAAAAGCAAGAATAGAGAAATATCACAAATATCCATCAACAAAGGACTAGTTATAGGGACTTTCCTCGTGATCCAGTGGTTAAGACTCCACGCTCCCATGCAGAGGGTGTGGGTTTGATCCCTGGTCAGTGAACTAAGATCCCACATGATGCACAGTAAGGCCAAAATAAATAAATTAAATTAATTAAAATAACAACAACAAAAAACAAATGACTAGTTATATAAATCATAGTACAAAAGGAATACTCTTATACGTAAACATCTCCATTCCTAAAAGTGCCTTCTTCCCAATATAGCCAAAACTCTCATGACGTAGTTCTGTATTTAACGACACAAATCATGGTCCACTATAATGATGCGTAATTCTACCCTGACATGAAATGATACACGTGATATGTTAGGATAAAAATTTAACTTCGAGGAATACACATAAGTATGAACAAAAATCTTTTTTAACTTACATGTGTATAACTTTTAAAGTTGTATGTGTATATTGTATATATGTCTATAAAAGTAAAAAGCATATAAAGAATTCCCTCTACATATAAAGGTTTCTCTGGGAAATAATGGCTGATTCTCCTTCTCTTTACAATTTTTTTCTTTTTCTTTTTTTTTTTTTTTGTGGTACGCGGGCCTCTCACTGTTGCGGCCTCTCCCATTGCGGAGCACAGGTCTTCCCGGACCAGGGCACGAACCCGCGTCCCCTGCATCGGCAGGTGGACTCTCAACCACTGCGCCACCAGGGAAACCCTACAATTTTATTTTCTGATTTTTTTCTTAACTGGTATTATTTAGTCAGAAAAAAAAGTAAAGCTATGAGTCACCTGTTTAAACATTTATAACAGTAAAAAATACATAACACTGTGGAGAATGGGTAATTACATCCTTAAAATATATATTTAGAAATACTTTTTTTAACATCTTTATAGGGATATGATTGTTTTACAATGGTGTGTTAGTTTCTGCTTTATAACAAAATGAATCAGTTATACATATACATATATCCCCATATTAGAAAGACTTTTTAATAAGAAGTTGTTTATAATTTTAAGGGGGATACTAAATCAAAAGTATTTTTTTCTTAAGTACAAAGCAAAACAACTGGAAGAAACATGTTAAAATGAGTGGCATGGCCCTTCAGGTAGCAAGATCATGGGTCTTTGTTTCCTATTACACTTTTCTCTGAGTTTTTTTTTTTTTTTTCTAGCAGGCACACATAAATTTTACAGTGAGCAAACCTGCTTTTGGAACTTGCTAGTTAGGTTTCCAGATTGGCCTATAAAATCCTACTTAAGCCAATGATGTAGCTGAGGAAGACAAGGCTCACATTATCCTCTCTCTCCCTGCAGCCACTCAGAGTAATCATCACTGTTATCATCACTCTCTTATCTGTTTGCCTCATTATCTACACAGGGACAGGACTTAAGGAGGATTTACAACAATGTTTGCAAACATGTGCCCCTTCAGACATTTAAGAATAAATATTACACTATATTATTAAATCCAAGACTCTCACTATTTATAATATGGCTATTTAGCAGTAAAACTGACTGAGGAGATTGCTTCAAGAGTGCAGAGTAGAAGGACATACGCTTACTCTTCTTGCCAGAGCACCGGAATCACAGCTAACTGCTGAACTCACCAAAAAAGATGCCCCACATGCAAGGACAAGGGAGAAGCTGCAATGAGACGGTACGAGGGGCTGAATCACAATAAAATCAAATCCCATGGCTGCTGGGTGGGTGACTCACAAACTGGAGAACACTTATACCACAGAAGCCCACCCATTGGAGTGAAGGTTCTGAGCCCCACGTCAGGCTTCCCTACCTGAGGGTCTGGCAACAGAAGGAGGAATTCCTAGAGAATCAGACCTTGAAGACTGGTAGGATTTGATTGCAGGACTTCACAGGACTGGGGGAAGCAAAGACTCCATGCTTGGAGGGCACGCACAAAGTAGTGTGCACATCAGGACCGAGGGGAGGGAGCGGTGACGCCATGGGAGACTGAACCGGACCTACCTGCTAGTGTTGGAGGGTCTCCTGCAGAGGTGGCGAGTAGCTGTGGCTCACCGCAGGCACAAGGACACTGGCAGCAGAAGTTCTGGGAAGTACTCCTTGGCGTGAGCCCTCCCAGAGTCCACCATTAGCCCCACCAAAGAGCTCCAATGGTCGGCTCCAGTGCTGGGGTGCCTCAGGCTAAACAACCAACAGGGAGGGAACCCAGCCCCACCCATCAGCAGACAAGCAGATTTAAGTTTTACTGAGTTCTGCCCACCAGAGCAACACCCAGCTCTCCCCACCACCAGTCCCTCACATCAGGAAGCTTGCAGAAGCCTCTTAGATAGCCTTATCCACCAGAGGGCAGACAACAGAAGGAAGAACTACAATCCTGCAGCCTGTGGAATAAAAACCACATTCACAGAAAGACAGGCAAGATGAAAAGGCAGAGGACTATGTAAGATGAGCGAACAAGATAAAACCCCAGAAAAACAACTAAATGGAGACAGGCAACCTTCCAGAAAAAGAATTCAGAATAATGATAGTGAAGATGATCCAGGACCTTGGAAAAAGAATGGAGGCAAAGATCGAGAAGATGCAAGAAATGTTTAACAAAGACCTAGAATTAAAGAACAAACACCTAGACAAATTAAAGAACAAACAAACAGAGACGAACAATACAGTAACTGAAATGAAAACTGCACTAGAAGGAACCAAGAGCACAATAACTGAGGCAGAAGAACGGATAAGTGACCTGGAAGACAGAATGAGGGAATTCACTGCCACAGGACAAAATAAAGAAAAAAGAATGCAAAGAAATGAAGACAGCCTAAGAGACCCCTGGAACAACATTAAATGCAACAACATTCACATTATAGGGGTCCCAGAAGGAGAAGAGAGAGATAAAGGACCAGAGAAAATATCTGAAGAGATTATAGTTGAAAACTTCCCTAACATGGGAAAGAAAATTGCCACCCAAGTCCAAGGAGCGCAGAGTCCCAGACAGAATAAACCCAAGGAGAAACAGGCCAAGACACATAGTAATCAAATTGGCAAAAATTAAAGACAAAGAAAAATTATTAAAAGCAACAACGGAAAAAAATGACAAAAAACATACAAGGGAACTCCCATAAGGTTAACAGTTGATTTCTCAGCAGAAACTCTACAAGCCACAAGGAGTGGCACAATATATTTAAAGTGATGAAAGGGAAGAATCTACAACCAAGATTACTCTACCTGGCAAGGATCTCATTCAGATTGGATAGAGAAATCAAAAGCTTTACAGACAAGCAAAAGCTAAGAGAATTCAGCACCACCAAACCAGCTCTACAACAAATGCTAAAGGAACTTCTCTAAGTGGGAAACACAAGAGAAGAAAAGGACCTACAAAAACTAACCCAAACGAATTAAGAAAATGGTAACAGGAACATACATATGCATAATTACCTTAAATGTGAAAGGATTAAATACTCCAACCAAAACACAGGTTTGCTGAATGTATACAAAAACAAGACCCATATATATGCTGTCTACAAGAGACCCACTTCAGACCTAGGGACACATACTGACTGAAAGTGAGGGGATGGAAAAAGATATTCCATTCAAATGGAAATCAAAAGAAAGCTGGAGTAGCAATACTCATATCAGATAAAATTGACTTTAAAATAAAGAAAGTTACAAGAGACAAGGACACTACATAATGATCAAGGGATCAATCCAAGAAGAAGATACAACTACTGTAAATATTTATCCACCCAACATAGGAGCACCTCAATACATAAGGCAACTGCTAACAGCTATAAAAGAGGAAATCGACAGTAACACAATAATAGTGGGGGACTTTAACACCTCACTTACACCAATGGACAGATCATCCAAAATGAAAATAAATAAAGAAACAGAAGCTTTAAATGACACAACAGACCAGATAGATTTAATTGATATTTATAGGACATTCCATCCCAAAACAGCAGATTACACTTTCTTCTCAAGTGCACAAGGAACATTCTCCAGGATTGATCACATCTTGGGTCACAAATCAAGCCTTGGTAAATTTAAGAAAATTGAAATGATATCAAGCACCTTTTCTGACTACAACACTATGAGATTAGAAATAAATTACAGGGAAAAAAACGTAAAACACACAAACACATGGAGGCTAAACAATACGTTACTAAATAACCAAGAGATCACTGAAGAAATCAAAGAGGAAATCAAAAAATACCTAGAGACAAATGACAACAAAAACGCAACCACCCAAAACCTATGCAATGCAGCAAAAGCAGTTCTAAGAGGGAAGTTTACAGAAATACAATCCTACCTCAAGAAACAAGAAAAACCTCAAATAACCCATCTAAACTTACACGTAAAGGAACTAGAGAAAGAAGAACAAACAAAACCCAAAGTTAGTAGAAGGAAAGAAATCATAAAGATCAGAGCAGAAATAAATGAAATAGAAACAAAGAAAACAGTAGCAAGGATCAATAAAACTAAAAGCTGGTTTTTTGAGAAGATAAACAAAACTGATAAACCATTAGCCAGACTCATCAAGAAAAAGAGGGAGAGGACTCAAATCAATAAAATTAGAAATGAAAAAGGAGAAATTACAACAGACACCACAGATATACAAAGCATCCTAAGAGACTAGTACAATCAACTCTATGCCCATAAAATGGACAACCTGGAAGAAATGGACAAATTCTTAGAAAGGTATAATCTTCCAAGACTGAACCAGGAAGAAATAGAAAATATGAACAGACCAATCACAAATAATGAAATTGAAACTGTGACTAAAAATCTTCCAACAATTGGGAGATTGGGATTGACATATACACACTAATATGTATAAAATGGAGAACTAATAAGAACCTACTGTATAAAACAATAAATAAAATTCAGAAATTCAAAAAAAAAAATATCTTCCAACAAACAAAAGTCCAGGACCAGATGGCTTCACAGGTGAATTCTATCAAACATTCAGAGAAGAGCTAACACCCAACCTTCCCAAACTCTTCCAAAAAACTGAAGAGGAAGGAACACTCCCAAACTCATTCTACAAGGCCAACACCACCCTGATACCAAAACCAGACAGAGACACTACAGAAAAAGAAAATTACAGACCAACATCACTGATGAATATTGGTGCAAAAATCCTCAACAAAATACTAGCAAACAGAATCCAACAACACATTAAAAGGATCATACACCATGATCAGGTGGAATTTATCCCAGGGATGCAAGGATTCTTCAATATAAGTAAATCAATCAATGTGATAGACCATATTAACAAATTGAAGAAGAAAAACCATATGCTCATCTCAATAGATGCATAAAAAGCTTTTGACAAAACTCAACATCCATTTATGATAGAAATTCTCCAGAAAGTGGGCACAGAAGGAACCTACCTCAACATCATAAAGGCCATATATGACAAACCCACGCAAACATCATTCTCAATGGTGCAAAACTGAAAGCATTTCCTCTAAGATTAGGAATAAGCAAAGGATGTCCACTCTCGCCACTATTATTCAACACAGTCTTGGAAGTCCTAGCCACGGCAATCAGAGAAGGAAAAAAAAAAATAAGGGGGCTTCCCTGGTGGTGCACTGGTTGAGAGTCCGCCTGCCGATGCAGGGGACACAGGTTCGTGCCCCGGTCCAGGAAGATCCCACATGCCGCGGAGCAGCTGGGCCTGTGAGCCATGGCCGCTGAGCCTGCGCGTCCGGAGCCTGTGCTCCACAGCTGGAGAGGCCACAACAGTGAGAGGCCCACGTACCGCAAAAAAAAAAAAAAAAAGGAATACAACTTGGAAAAGAAGTAAAATTGTCACTGTTTGCAGATGACATGATACTATACACAGAGAATCCTAGAGATACCACCAGAAAACTACTAGAGCTAATCAATGTATTTGGTAAAGTTGCAGGATACAAAATTTACGCACAGAAATCTCTTGCATTCCTATACACTAACAACTAAAGATCAGAAGGGGAAATTAAGGAAACAATCCCATTCACCATTGCAACAAACAGAATAAAATACCTAGGAATAAACCTACCTAAGGAGGCAAAAGACCTGTACTCAGAAAACTATAAGACACTGATGAAAGAAATCAAAGATGACACAAACAGATGTAGAGATATACCATGTTTGTGGATTGGAAGAATCAATATTGTGAAAATGACTATACTACCCAAAGCAATCTAGAGATTCAATGCAATCCCTATCAAATTACCATTGGCATTTCTTACAGAACTAGAACAAAAAATCTTAAAACATGTATGGAGACAGAGAAGACCCCGAATGGCCAAAGCAATCTTGAGGGAAGAAAATGGAGCTGGAGGAATCAGATTCCCTGACTCTAGACTATACTACAAAGCTACAGTAATCAAGACAATATGGTACTGGCACAAAAACAGAAATAAAGATCAATGGAACAGAATAGAAAGCCCAGAGATAAACCCACATACCTATGGTCAACTAATCTATGACAAAGGAGGCAAGGATATACAATGGAGAAAAGACAGTCTCTTCAATAAGCAGTGCTGGAAAAACACGACAGCTACATGTAAAAGAATGAAATTAGAACACTACCTAACACCATACACAAAAATAAACTCAAAATGGATTAAAGACCTAAACATAAGACCAGACACTATAAAACTCTTAGAGGGAAACACAGGAAGAACACTCTTTGACATAAATCACAGCAAGATCTTTTTTAACCCACCTCCTAGGGTAATGGAAATAAAACAAAAATAAACAAATGGGACCTAATGAAACTTAAAAGCTTTTGAACAGCAAAGGAAACTATAAACAAGACAAAAAGACAACTCCCAGAATGGGAGAAAATATTTGCAAACGAATCACGAACAAAGGATTAATCTCCAAAATATATAAACAGCTCATGCAACTCAATATTAAAAAAACAAACAACCCAATCAAAAAATGGGCAGAAGACCTAAATAGACATCTCTCCAAAGAAGACATACAGATGGCCAAGAGGCACATGAAAAGCTGCTCAACATCACTAATTATTAGAGAAATGCAAATCAAAACTACAATGAGGTATCACCTCACACTGGTTAGAATGGGCATCATCAGAAAATCTACAAACAACAAATGCTGGAGAGGGTGTGGAGAAAAGGGAACCCTCTTACACTGTTGGTGGGAATGTAAATTGATACAGCCACTATGGAGAACAGTATGGAGGTTCCTTAGAAAACTAAAAATAGCATTACCATATGATCTATCAATCCCACTACTGGGTATATACCCAGAGAAAACCATAATTCAAAAAGACACATGCACCCCAATGTTCATTGCAGCATTATTTACAATAGCCAGGTCATGGAAGCAACCTAAATGCCCATAGACAGACGAATGGATAAAGAAGATGTTGTACATATATATAAACTGGAATATCACTCAGCCATAAAAAGGAACGAAATTGGGTCATCTGTAGAGACATGGGTGGACCTAGAGACTGTCATACAGAGTGAAGTCAGAAAGAGAAAAACAAATATTGTATATTAACACATTTATGTGGAATCTAGAAAAATGGTACAGATGATCAGTTTGCAAGGCAGAAATAAAGACACAGACGTAGAGAACAAACGTATAGACACCAAGGAGGGAAAATGTGTGTGGGGGTGTGTGATGAATTGGGAGATTGGGGTTGACATATATACACTAATATGTATAAAACAGATAATAAGAACCTGCTGTATAAAAAATAAATTAAGTTAAAATTAAAAAAAAAACGAAACTGATTTAGAATATCAACTCATAAACACCAGGAGTAACTCCGGTGGCCAGAGCTGCCTTCCAGTAGTATAAAGGGATAGGGCCAAGATAGTAAATAGATTTTTATTCCTTTCATTGCTAATAGTAGCCCAGAAAACTGTCTTAAGATTCCAAGGTCCTTTCCTGATTCAGTAATAAAACGTTAGCCAATTAGAGATGACGGTCTTGGGAAAAGGAACAGAGTGATAAGGAATTCTGTTAAGTCCAATCTTTTTTTTTTCTTTAACAACTTTATCGGAGTATAATTGCTTTACAATGTTGTGTTAGTCTCTGCTGTATGACAAAGTGAATCAGCTATATGTTTACATATATCCCCATATCCCCTCCCTCTTGCATCTCCCTCCTGTATCTCCCTCCCATCCTCCCTATTCCAATCATTCATTAAACTACCTTTACAGGCAAAAAATAACACTCTACATAAGCATGAGAAATTAACTCCTTACTTTTTCAAGAAATATATACTTTGTAGGCCATTTGCTGTCCTTGTTCTCAGAAGAGGAACCACTGAAAACTGACCTGAGGAGTGATGGCTTTTATATGTTCAAAATCCCCATTATCAAAGCTCTTAACTTTCCACCATGGACATGGCTGTATGCGAGTAGGGACATTACTGGTATAGACTTTACAACTGCAATAGTAGCAGTCATTTCCCACTGTACAACTTATGCTCTTTATCTCTTTCTCCTGATCTTCATTTATTGATAATGAACCATTTATCTAACTGCCCAAGGTAAGTGAATTCTGCTTTTAATTCCAAGATATTAGAACTATGAACTTGGTATTCAACTATAAACAAACAGAAATTCAGTTACATTAACAAAGTCCCAATATTAAGCTGCTCTGGCACAGACCAAGTCACATGAAATGTGATATATGTTTCCATACTGAGGATGAGTCAAAGATCATCACTTTCTGGAGAAAAAGCTTGAAACAAAGAACACAAGCAGAGAGTAAACTGATTCAAGTATCTTACAAGTAGGCCCAACAGCATTAATAAAAGAGCATGGGTTTTTCATACCAAGACCTGGGTTTAAATTCTGCATCCACCACATACAAGCTATACAAGCAGATTACCTAAATTTACTTTCTTCCTCTATAAAAGGACTACCCTCCAGATTCACTGAACACACTAAATGAGACAAAATGCACCATAATGCCCATTATATAAAAAGTGTTCCCAAAATGGTAGCTATTGTAGTATTTCATTGTTTAAAAATATTTCAACTTATTTAAACTAAAATCTTAGTATTAGGCATATAAGTGTCAACCAAACAGTTTTGGGTTCAAATGATTCCTACTTCGATTTTCGTTGTACAAACAGGAGAGGGGAACAAGCAGGAATTGCACTAAACCTAAAGCAGTGGTTCTCAATGTGTGGTCCCTGGACCAGGGGCCTCAGCATCACCTGGCAACTTGCTGAAAATTCACATTTGTAGGCCTCACTCCAGACCTACTGATTTGGTAACTCCAATCTGGGCTCCACAAGGTGATGCTGATGTAACTGAAGTTTAAGAACTGCTGACCTAAATACAACACTGGCAAGTTTTCACCAACATTCTCAGCACCTGCATGTTACACCTGCTTTGTGTATTTAGTGCACCAAGTTACAACAGAAATTAGAAGGCAGACTATTGGATATATATATATGTCTATGCTATATTACTGCTGAGTATGATAGTACAAAGAAACACTATTGTTTATAAATATCTTCATCCCTAAAATGTGCTTTCTTCCCAGTACAAGTAAAAATCACTTTCTTGACTTAACCAACCCATTCTGTTCTTTCCTTTACCCTCCATTCCAAACACACTTAATGAACATTTTATACTAGGTTATGATACAACCTCAATTTCTTAGAATCCCTGAAGAGTAAGTCATTCATTCTACAGTGCCAGATTTTCCAGACAGCTAGGAATGAATCTCTTTAAAAAAGCAATATTTTTCTCTTGTAACTATTTTGGATGGAAATCTTTAGCACACTGAACGTAGGCTAAATTTTTTTCTTGGTCACACAAATTCATCATTATGAACATCAAGTTTTACGCAAAAGTATACTTAAGATTAACGGAGTGTCATTAAGCCCTTAAACAATCTGCACGCTTTTCTGCAACTACGATTGCTGTCGTGTAGTTAGCTATGATTTCTAGCTACTACAGCATTCCAGCCTAAAGCTGCAATCTTACTATCTTGTAATTAACTCTTTCTAATAATCTTAGATGGGCTTCAAAACTCAACAGCCAACATTCCAATACTTTTTTTTTTTTGTAGTTCTCCAGCATCTCTCCAACTACACAAGTGTACACCACTTCTTCACTTACATACCTTTTTCCTTATCCTTAGAAACTCAACCCAAATTTCACCTCTCCTGAGATATATTTCTCAATACCCTGTCTCCATGGCTGGGTTTCACACTGCTGCTCCACACTTGCAAGAATGGCAAGACATTCTCTGCCTAACTTGAATCAGCATTTATCACACTTGCACTTAAACTATCGATCACTTTCAACTTTCCCACTAGGTTGTACGCATCTTCAGGACAAGGAGCATTATATCCCTTGTTCTGTGCACAATGCCCCACAGGCAGATACTCAAAAAAATGATGAATGAACAGGTTAGGGTTTGAAAAAAAATCCCTTAAGAGGAAAGCACAGGGAATTCCGTGGTGGTGTAGTGGTTAAGAATCCGCCTGCCAATGCAGGGGACACAGGTTCGAGCCCTGGTCCAGGAAGATCCCACATGCAACTAAGCCTGTGTGCCACAACTACTGAGCCTGCGCTCTAGAGCCCATGAGCCACAACTACTGAAGTCTGCACACCTAGAGCCTGTGCTCTGCAACAATGAGAAGCCACCGCAATGAGAAGCCTGCACCGCAATGAAGAGTAGCCCCTGCTCACTGCAAGTAGAGAAAGCCCGCACGCAGCACCGAAGAACCCACACAGAAAAAATTAATTAATTTTTTTAACAAAAGAGAAAAGCACAAACACCTTGGTGCGCTGATAGTCTCTGCACTGTCAAAGTTTGAGGAGTTTGCTTTTGTTTAATGTTACTGTTTGGTTTTGGCTTTCTTCACTTCCACTGAAATGTTAAACGATTCCTTTCCTCTAATTCTTTTAACAGTTCATTTTCTGTGAGTACATTTTGTCTTTCCAGCCAAAGTGTAAGCACACAAACTAAGTGAAAAAAGAAAAAAAGAAACAAAAACTAAGTGAAACCTCTCCTACTACTTTTTCTCCCATAGAACTTAGCCCAACACATAATAAACACAAAGAAAGAAATACACCCCAAACCTGGTCTGGGTCAAACTTTTTTGTGTGATGTAATTTATCCGCTTCTTCTGAAAACAATTAGCACTCCTGATAAAATGCATGACTAATATTCAGAAAGATATTAATGAGATGAAGACCTCTCCCAGAAAGCTTCCCACCCAACCCAGCTCACTATCAGGGTCTAATAATCTTTAGTCATACATTTCACTATTACACCTCTTTCCTTTTTTCTATAAATGTCTTCACCAAGAGAAACCTCTCTTAATTGGCCTTTAAAAGTTTGAAATAAATATTTGACACATGCTCTTAATTAATTTTTCTGAATGTTTTAAAAAGGGTACTAAGCAGGGACTTCCTTGGAAGTCCAGTGGTTGGGATTCTGTGCTTCCAATGTAGGGGGCACTGGTTCGATCCCTGGTAGGGGAATTACGATCCCACATGACGCGAGGCGCGGCTTAAAAAAAAGGTTACTAAGCGAATGCTTATTTGTTAGGGGAACCACTGAGAGAAACCGCCCGCCCTGGCCAGACCCTATAGTAACCATTGGCATGAATTATCTTACAACAGTAGGTCTGGGTAAGGAACACAGACCTAACAAGCTACCACCAACCGGAGGAATTCAGGAAAGGTCAAAAGAAGAGAGGAGACGCCAGTCCACATGTCCTAACAGCCTCCCAGAATCCTTCTCTCTGTAATCCATCGTGGCTGAGCGATGCACATGCCACCAGGAAAGAGCCTGAGTCAGAATGAGTGGCCACAGACAACCCAGAAACTAACCCCATCACCATAAAACCCGAGACTGAGAGCCATGTGGCACAGCAATTCTCCTGGGTTCCCTTACCCTGCTGCTCTCTGCCTGGGTGTCCCTTCCCAATAAATTCTCTTGCTTTTTGTCACCATGTGTGTCTCCTCGGACAATTCATTTCTGAGTGTTAGACAAGAGCCCACTCTTGGGCCCTGGAAGGGGTCCCCCTTCCTGCAACATATCGAACAAATAAAGACTAAAAATATACTGCTGACTTAACAAACCTAAAAATTAATAACATAATCAAAGGTTCTTTGGTATTTGTAACAGCTAAAGAAACTAAACACCCTTCTATTGAACATTCTGTACTCTATATGGCAATTAAGCAACCACAGAATGACACAATAGACAAAGATTCTAATCCTTCACAGTCTCTTGCCTACAAGATTCCCCTGACAGCCAGAATGTGCTTTTAAAAGATAAAAAAAAGGAACTATATGAAGTGAAGTTAAATGCTTCCATGTTTATCAAAAACATACAGTAAAAAATGACCTCTCTATTCATACCACCAACTTCATGGCAATAATAAATTCATGTCTTGAAATAATAATGTTCTTTTGTTTCTTTTTCCTTAAAATAATTCAACTCCATTTACCACACAATTTACTTACGACAGTCCAATTTCCTATGACTCATTTTATTTTAAATTGGTCCCCATCAGTTGTTTTTTTTAGATAACAAAAATAATAATACTTTATAAAATGGCCCTACAGGGAATACCCCAGGGTTTAAATAAACACATTTTCAAAGTTCTCTAACGTTAAAGGACTTGATTACTGTTTCTACTATTTTCTTGTCTGCGAAAATCAAAAGCCATTTATAACTGACATTTAACAACAGAACACGCTTTGCATCTTTAAAGTTAATCCTTGTGAAGGAGAAAAATCAGTCAATATATATGAAATATCATTTTAATTAGGTATGTGATTTAACATTTAATGAGCAAATCCACATTAAATACTAACCGCAAGGAATCCTAACTTTCATAAATGTCATTACTCAGCAGATACTAAGATAGGCAGCAAAACAGACCCAGAATTTTTAATAACCAGGATATAAATGAGCCCCACATATACAAATGCTTTAAAAAAGGTACCTCAAGGGGCTTCCCTGGTGGCGCAGTGGTTAAGAATCCGCCTGCCAATGCCGGGGACGCGGGTTCCAGCCCTGGTCCGGGAAGATCCCACATGCCGCGGAGCAACTAAGCCCATGAGCCACAAAGCCCTGGTCCGGGAAGATCCCACATGCCGCGGAGCAACTAAGCCCATGAGCCACAACTACTGAACCTGCACGCCTACAGCCCGTGCTCCACAACAAGAGGAGCCACCGCAGTGAGAAGCTCATGCACTGCAACAAAGAGTAGCCCCCGCTCCCTGCATCTAGAGAGAGCCCGCGTGCAGCAATGAAGACCCAACACGGCCAAAAATAAAAAATAATTTTTTTAAAAAATAATTTAAAAAATGAAAAAGGTACAATATGGACAAGTAGGTAAATCTTAATAAGGTATCTGTCAGTTTAACCCACAATGTACAAAGTATCAATTGAGCTATTTCCCTATACTAAGAATCATGAAAAGAGTGCAACACAGCACCCTTGCAAGGGGAAACTTGGTCTAGCCTAGAGCAAGGAATCTTATCAGAGTTAGGATTCTTTAGCTAGGTTCAAAGGATACTTGAACTCTCCTAAAACTGCAGTAAAAATTATCTTTGTATGTTCACTATTCTGCAAAGCAGATCCATAGCTTTCATCAGATGATCAAGAGCCCCCATTCCCCAAAAAACTGAATATTGCTTTTTACACCTTATTTTTGAGAGTTTAACAAAAGGAAGGCAGCTTCCCACACAGTAAAATGTAGTATTTCACAAGAGCTGTAAAGTCAGATAGACCTGTACTCAAATTACATAACTTCAGAGTCCCATTTCAGTACTTGTAAATGAAAGTTGTCATATGATTAAACAATACACTGCATTACAGTACTTAGCACAGTGCCTGGGGCACAACCACCACTCAATAAATATCAAAGATCCATGTGAGTTCAAATCCAGCCTCTAACTGACTAGGTGGATGACGTTAGTCAAGATACTTCACCTCTGTATCTGTTTCCCCAACTAAAAAAGGGGATATAATTATACTTACCTCATACCTTTGTTATAAGGATTAAATGAATTAATACAAGTGAAGTGCTTAGAATAGTGCCTGGTGCATAGTCAGTGCTCGGTAAGTGTTAGTGATGATAATGAAGAAAATGTTCTATAAAGTATCCTGTCAGCTTCCTCTTGATGAACTGCTCTGACCAGATGTGCTCAATTTTTATATACCTAGGTTATACATGCAGAGAGTTTAACCCCCATTTGTAAAAGGGTCAACTGTACATTTCATGACTCATTACACTATGGAGCAGTATTCTCATCATCCACCTCAAAGGATTTAACTGGAATATGTTCACCTATCCCCACTTCCACTAAGATACAGTGCAAACTTTGTCCCCATTTGCATTTTATGGCTTCTTAGAGTTTATCTAGTCATCTTCTTTCTCTGGTGAACAATTACAACCATGCTTCACTCCTCCAAGTACTTCTGCCTAATGAGAATCCTTGATACCTATACCAATAAATCTTATTATTTACATATACTTGTTCTAATTTATATAGTCACTAATGTGCCCTCCTCATTTTCCAATACATACTTACAATAATGTATTACCATCTCACCTGATAAAATGAAAACTCGTAAAGACAAGGATCATATTATCTACCATTGTTATCCCATATTATCTGACACAAAAACTTGCACACAGCTATCATTCAATAAACATTTACTGAATTAAGTTTGTCTCAATATCCTTAATAACTCTGCCACATGTTCAATGTTTAAGCCCTGAACACAAGCTCCAAGAAGCCAGAGGCTTTTCAGTTGTATTTAAAAATGCCACACAAAAGTAACTTCAAAGATGTCTTAGGGGGCTTCCCTGGTGGCGCAGTGGCTGAGAGTCCACCTGCCGATGCAGGGGACACGGGTTTGTGCCCCAGTCCGAGAAGATCCCACATGCCGCGGAGCGGCTGGGCCCTTGAGCCATGGCTGCTGGGCCTGTGCGTCCGGAGCCTGTGCTCCGCAACAAGAGAGGCCACAACAGTGAGAGGCCCGTGTACCGCAAAAAAAAAAAAAAAAAAAAGATGTCTTAAATTGTTACAACAGATAACAATTCTACATTTAGCAAGAAAGGCAATATACAAAAATAGATTGGATCTAATTAACAGACATTTCTAACAAAGACAAAAAATACAGTTGTAGCAGCACCTAGAGTTCATAAATATTTGATGTTGATTGTGAGATTTGTCTAAAGAAAGGAGGATCATGTTAGTGATGGGTTTTTTATAAAAGTAAAACTTGAAGATATTAGTAAAATGTGAGCCCAGGAAGAATAAGGAAATGATGAAATATATTCAATCTGGAATATCTTACACATTTTTGTAAAATTCAAGATGATCTTTCAAAGTAATACAAGCCTTAGAATCAGCCAACCGTATGATCCAGCAATCCCACTTCTGGGTATATATCCAAAGGAAATAAAACAAGGTATCTAAAAGATATCTGCATTCCCATATTTACTGCAACATTATTCACAATAGCTAAGATATAAGTCTATCAGAGGATGAATGGAGAAAGAAGATATTTTTTATATATGTATAATACACACACACATGCACACACACACACACACACACACACATACAATGTATACAGATTCCACACCAAGAAAAAAAAACTCTTACAACAAAAAATGAATTCATCGAAGTAGCAGGATACAAAGTCAACACACAAAAATCAGTTGAATTTCTAAACACAAATCATGAAGAAAACAATTCCATGTACAACAGCATCAAAAAGAATACTTAGGAATTAACTTAAAGAAATGAAAGACTTGTGCAATGGAAACTACAAACCATTGCTGAAAGGAATTAAAGACATAAGTAAATGGAAACACATCTCATGTTCATAGATAGGAAGGACTTCATATTGTTAAGATGTCAGTACTATCCAAAGTGATCTGCAGATCCAATGCAATTCCTAACAAAATCCCAATGACTTCTTTTTAAAGAAATAGAAAAATCCATCCTAAAATTTATATGGAATTTCAAGGGACCCCAAATAGCCAAAACAATCTTGAAAAAGAACAACAAAGCTGAAGGACTCATATACTTTCTGATTTCAAAACTTACTACAAAACTATAGTAATCAAAACAGTGTGCAACTGGCATAAAGATAGATTCCCAATAGAAGAGAATAGAGAGCCCAGAAATAAATACTCACATATATGATCAAATGATTTTCAACAAGGGTGCCAAGACCATTCAATGGGGAAAGAACAGTCTTTTCAACAAATGGCTCTGGGAAAACTGAATGTCCATGTGCAAAAGAACGAAGTTGGACCTTACTTAGCACCATACACAAAAATTAACCCAAAATGGATAAGGACCTAAATATGAGACCTAAAACAATAAACTCTTAGAAGAAAACCTAGGACAAAATCTTTATTACACTGGATCTAGCAATGATTTCTTAAATACAACACCAATGGCACCAGTAACAAAAGGAAAAATAGACAACTTGCACGTCATGAAAATCAAAAAAATTTTGTGCCTCAAAAGACACTACTGACAGAGTAAAAAGGCAATGCACAGAATGGGAAAAATATCTGCAAATCATATATCTGATACAGGATTAATATCCAGAATATACAGAAAACTACTAACATTGAACAACAACAAGACAAACAACTTTACTCAAAAATGGCCAGGAGACTTGAATAGATATTTCACTAAAGAAGATATACAAATGGCCAAGGTGCAGATGAAAAGATGCTCAACATTACTAATCATTATGCAAATGCAAATCAATACTATAGTGACACACCACCTCATACCCATTAGAATGGCTACTATCAAAAAAAAACCCAAAGAGGGGCTTCCCTGGTGGTGCAGTGGTTGAGAGTCCGCCTGCCGATGGAGGGGACACGGGTTCGTGCCCCGGTCTGGGAGGATCCCACATGCTGCGGAGCAGCTGGGCCTGTGAGCCATGGCCGCTGAGCCTGCGCGTCCGGAGCCTGTGCTCCACAACAGGAGAGGCCACAACAGTGAGAGGCCCGCGTACCGAAAAAAAAAAAAACCCAAAGAAACAGAAAACAACAAGGGTTGGAGTGGATGTGGAGAAATTGGAATCCTTGTACACTGTTGGTGCAAATGTAAAATGGCAGAGTCACTGTGGGAAATAGTACAATGATTCATCAAAATATTAAAAATAAAATTATCACATGATCCAGCAATTCTACTTCCAGGCATATACCCAGAAGAACTGAAAGCAGGGTTTCAAAGAGGTATCATGGCAGCATTCTTCACAATAGCTATAATGATGAAGCAAACCAAGTGTCCATTGACAGAGGAATGGATAAGCAAAAATGTGCAATACACATACATTGGGACATTATTCAGCCTGAAAAAGAAAGAAAATTCTGACACATGCAACAATGTGGATGAACACTGAGGACATTATGCTAAGTGAAATACGACAGTCACAAAAAAAGACAAATACTGTATGATTGCATTTATGTGACGTACTTAAAGTAGTCAAAATCATAGAGAAAGAAAGCAGAGTGGTGGTTTCCAGGGACAGGGGAGAGAGAAGAATGAAGTTGTTATTTAATAGGTACAGTTTTACAAGATGATAAGAGTTCTGGGAATGGATGGTAATCGTATTTGCACAACAACGTGAATATATTTAGTACAACTTAAGTGTACACTTAAAAATGATTAAGGTGGTAAATTTTATGTTAGGTGTATTTTATACAATTTAAATATATGCATGTACATGTATCGCTAAATGTGATTTTCATCTTTTATTAAATTCCAAATACAAAAATTTGGATTGCCAACTGTGGTTGAATATCACTCAGCAATGCCACTGGAGAAAAGCGACAATAATAATTTTAAAACTACAATCTTCCTTACAACCTTCTTGCCACAACAAACAGGAAAATTTCATTCCTTTTCTATACCCAGTAATTCAAAAATATTAAACAGGAAAAAAAAAGCTAAGAAGAAAGTCCTAAAAATTCCTAAATAGTACGTTCCTACAGCTGAGAATTGGGTATATAATTAAACCTTTGTTAATTTTACAACCAAAATATGACATCATTATTTTATCAATGTAAACCTTCCACAGTCACTTAACCTGCCAATTTCCTCTCCTGTGAATTGTTAAATAGCACTTCTGACCTATCGAATTAGCGAAGATGTTTGAAAATGAGAAGACCTGAAACTATCAAGATAAAATGAAATGGATAGACTCCCATAATGCTTGCAGCAACATAAAGGCCCGTAACTTTACAGTATGTGAAGAGTATTATCTTTATAGCGTGTGTATTGGGTTGGCCAAAAAGTTCCTTAGGTTTTTAAGTAAAACTAAAAGACACATTTTCATTTTCACCAAGAACTTTATTGAACAACGTATTCACCATTTTGTTCCACTACCTTCTGCCATTTTTCAGGCAACTTCATAATTCCCAAAACTTTTAATGTTTTTGAGCAAAGAACTGTTCCAGGTGTCTTCTACCGTCTTCCAGGGAATTGAAATTTTTTCCATTAAGAGAATTTTGTAAAGACTGAAATAAATGGAAATCCGAAGGTGCAATGTCTGGTGAATAACGCGGATGAATCGCAACTTCCTAGCCAAGCTGTAACAGTTTTTGCCTGGTCATTAAAGAAACATGAGGTCTTGCATTCGTTATCCTGATGGAAGATTATGCATTTTCTGTTGACTAATTCCAGATGCTTTTCATCAAGTGCTGCTTTCAGGTGGTCTAACTGGGAGCAGTACTTGTTGGAATTAATCGTTTGGTTTTCCAGAAGGAGGTCATAATAGAGGACTCCCTTCCAATCCCATCATATATACAACATCACCTTCTTTGGATGAAGACCAGCCTTTGGTGTGATTGGTGGTGGCTCATTTCGCTTGCCCCACCAACTCTTCCATTCCTCGTTACTGTACAGTATCCGCTTTTCATCACCATCACAATGTTTTTTTTACTTTTTAAATTTACTTGTTTTATTTGTTTTTGGCTGCATTGGATCTTCGTTACTGCGTGCGGGCTCTGTCTAGTTGCGGCGAGCAGGGGCTACTCTTCATTGTGGTGCACGGCCTTCTCATTGCAGTGGCTTGTCTTGTTGCAGAGCACGGTCTCTATGCGCACATGCTTCAATAGTTGTAGAACGCGGGCTCAGTAGTTGTGGCTCACAGGCTCCAGAGTGCAGGCTCAGGAGTTGTGGCGCACAGGCTTAGCTGCTCTGCAGCACATGGGATCTTCCCGGACCAGGGATTGAACCTGTGTCCCCTGCATTGGCAGGAGGATTCTTAACTACTGCGCCACCAGGGAATTTTTTTAAAAACGGAACATTTTCCTTATGTTTAAGTAGAGAATCACATGTGGAAATACAGTGTAGAAGGTTTTTTTTGCTTAACTTATGTGGAACCCAAACATCAAAGTTATTAATACAACCAAGCTAGTGCAAATGGCTCTCAACACTTGATTTGGATATTTTGAGTACGTTGGCTATCTCCCATGTGGTATAACGTTGATTGTTCTCAATTAATGTCTCGATTTGATCGCTATCAACTTCAACTGGTCTAACCGACTACAGATCATCGTCCAGCGAGAAATCTCCAACACGAAACTTCGCAAACCACTTTTGACATATTTGGTCAGTCACAGCACCTTCTCCATACACTGCACGAATCTTTTTTTGTATTTCAGTTGCATTTTTACCTTTCTTGAAATAATAAAACATAATATGCCGAAAATGTTGCTTTTTTCTTCCATCTTCAATATTAAAATGGCTACACAAAAATTCACCAATTTTGATGTTTCTTTTTGTTTAATGCATGCTGATATAACAGCTGTCACAAGAGAATCTAAGAAAACTGTTTCGAATGAAGTTAAAGACCACTAAGCGCTACTAGAGCCATCTTACAGAAAAAAACAATGAAACTTCTGGCCAACCCAATATTTTAACCTAGTAAGGCTGCTTTGGGGAATGTTAGCCAAAGGAAATAACCCTATTTAAATAGAAAAAATATATACACATATATATGTATGAATATGTATTTTATATATGTATGTATCACAAAGTTATTTAAAATAGAAAATAAAGAGATCTTTAAACCAAACACTAGTTTTTAAATTAACTGATTATGTAAATTATGGTTCATCTCATTGACATGCTACTTACTTAAGCTGTTAACATAATGTTTATAAATGCTATGTAACAGCATGACAATTATTTACAATGCAATGTTGTATTAAAAAAGAAAACTGCCAAATTGTATAATCATTATGATTTATATTATGTTTAACAAAAACCAAACTCTATTATTAGGAGGAAAAAATAATATATGAAACATGATTATGACAACTCTAAATTTTAAGCCCATAGTTTACTTTTTTCCAGGAATAAACTAATGATAAACATAGCAACATGGATAAATCTCAGAATAATTAACCTGAGTGAAAAAACAAAGTCTAGAAAATGCAAATGAATCCATAATGACAGAAAGCGAACCAGTGATGGGGGAAGGTAGAAACATGACAAAGCCATGAGGAAACTTTTGGGAGTGATGGGTATGTTAATTTTCTTGATTGTGGTAGAGGTTTTTATTGTTATAAACTTATAATAAAACTTACCAAATTATACAGTTTAAATACTACACTTCAGATATATTTAAATCATAGGCACTACATATCCTATATATCAAATACACTCAACAATGCTGTTCTAAAAATAAAGTATAGGGCTTCCCTGGTGGCGCAATGGTTGAGAGTCCGCCTGCCGATGCAGGGGACACAGGTTCGTGACCTGGTCCGGGAGGATCCCGCATGCTGTGGAGCAGCTGGGCCCGTGAGCCATGGCCGCTGAGCCTGCGCATCCGGAGCCTGTGCTCCGCAACAGAAGAGGCCACAACAGTGAGAGGGACCGCAAAAAAAAAAAAAAAAAAAAAAAGTATAAATAACAAATAACGAGTTCAGCTGGTGTTTTACCACTGTGGGGGGAAAAATGGATTGTTACTCTGTGCTGGATTATAGGGCAATTAAGTGGATTTACATCTGGCTGGACACAACTGCTTAAAGAGTGTCGATCAACCCAAGCTAAATTTTGTCTCTGTGCAGAGGTCTCCATTGACATGTTGGCCTAATTAATATGTATCAGCTGACTTTCTAATTACATGACAGAGCTACAAGATGACAGAATCAAAACTTTATAAAGTATAAGCTGACTAAAAAGGATTGTGGGGGCTTCCCCAGTGGCACAGTGATTGAGAGTCCACCTGCCGATGCAGGGGACGTGGGTTCGTGCCCCGGTCCGGGAAGATCCCACATGCCGCTGAGCGGCTGGGCCCATGAGCCACGGCCGCTGAGCCTGCGCGTCCGGAGCCTGTGCTCCGCAACAGTAGAGGCCACAACAGCTAGAGGCCCGCGAACAGGGAAAAAAAAAAAAAAAAAGTATTGTGAAATGTTATGACATTAAGGAGTAATTTATTCAAATTAAATAATTTATTGACAGGAATTTTTCGTAAGCAGTTAGTAACACAGCCCTTCCAATCCCCTAGAATATAGACTGCTGCTTCTTGTAGTAAAGTCACTATTCCAGAAAAAAAATTTATTAAGTTTATCTCTGTAATTATGTTAAAAATACTGGTTTAGTAGTTATAAAATCTAATTTCTCTAAATAAGATATACAGTTATCCCTAGGTATCTGAGAGCAATTGGTTCCTAGACCCACTCCCCCGACAGATACCAAAATCCAAGGATACTCAAGTCTCTTATATAAAATGGCTTAGTGTTCGCATATAATCTACACACATCCTCTCCTATACTTTAAATCATCTCTAGATTACACTAATACCTAAAACAATGTAAATGTTATGTAGATAGCTGCCAGCAAACAGCAAATTCAAGTTTTGCTTTTTGGAACCTTCTGAAATCTTTTTTTCCAAACATTTCGATCCACGGTTGGTTGAATCCGAGGATGAGGAACCCCTGGATACGGAGGGCTGACTATATAAGCCAAAACTATACAACATGTTAAAATTTCACATTTTGTTCTTCAGAAGCATGCCAGTAAGACAGTTATTAATGAATATACTTCAGATTAGCTCATGCCTCTTTAGTTTTGCCATTTCCTCTCTACCATAGTATATACTGCTCTTACTAGCATTTTAAAAATATTGGATTTATTCTTTTTTTGTTCATATGACTAATCACCCTAATTATGGTTAATGAAGAATAATGACAAAAGTATCCCTCTCATCCCTGATAAATATTCCAAGGAGAAACTTAGATAAACCAGACTATAATAAATAAGTAGTAAGCATGCTAAAATGTAAAATGAAGGCATTATAAAAGCTGAGCCCTACTTCTGACACCTCTTTGATTAGCAGCAGAGGACTTACCTAAATTGGCTGACAAAAGGGCATACGGCCTCCATATCACACATTAAAAAGCAAAATCTTTGTATAATTTTTAAAGACTATCCAGGTGTCTTTCTGCCTTTCAAGGAATTTAACCAACTCAATTAAAGTGACATATGGGCACCATATGAGGAGCCAGGAGGAGGTGAATTGAAGGTTAGCCTTTATTTTATGACACTAAATGTCATAAATGATCCTAATGGACCTAGACACTAGAGAATAATGACCAATACATAACCTTGGGGCTGAGAAAAAGGGAGACTAAGCACCTGGTCAACTACCCTCCTACTCATTGTTAATGGGCACAACAGCATTGTAAAAGTGGGGAAGAGACTTAAATTACTAAGAATGGAAATAAGTGATCAAAAAGTAGAGACATCATATTTTAAGGTAACTTTTTACTCTCTAAAACCCCTGGTCCTTCCAGAATAGGCATCACATATAACTGACACACCCAATTTTTAAATTAACTGAAGGACCACAAATATGGCAGTAGCTTTTAATAGTAAAAGTCAAATTTGATCTAACTCAAAAATAAATTCAAAACTTTAGATGCAAAACAATTCACATAAACTGTGTAGCAGGCACTGTGTTACTCACAGGATTTTGATTATCTCCTCTCTACAGTACTAAGTTTATGAAGTCACATGTCCTCATTTATGAGGAATCTTAATAACATGCCTACACTTTAACTCAGGAATTGCATTTCTAGAAAGTTACTCTACAAAATAATCCAAAATACAGAAAAGGGTTAAAATTCAGTAGGTTATTCACAATAGAAAAAACCTAATGCTTAAATCCTCACAAAAATAATGTTCACACATATAAATTTTTCTCAACAAAGACCCTGTTCCTCACCCAGTGTTCCTTCCTATAAATAGTACCATGTTCATCCACTCCGTTGCTCAGGTGACAATCCACGACATCTTCCTTTACTCTTCTTTCTCTCACATCCCACATCCAGGCTATCATCATATCCTACTGACTGCACTTTCAAAATATATAGCAAACCCCATCTCCTCTCTTTGTTACCAGCTTAGAGCAAGCCACCATCATTTGCCTATATTACTACAATAACCACCTACTGGTCTTGCTTCCACCTCACAACCACAACCACCTACCCTTATCAGTCTACCCTCTATACAGTAGGTACAGTCACCTTAAAAAAAAAAAATCACATCTTCTGTTCTTAAATTTCCAATGGCTTTCCATCACATCTAGATTAAAATCCAAAATCTTTACCATGGTCTATAGTACCCTATATAATCTGATGCTCCAGATTCTATCTCTGGGTCTCTGCACTGCTCTTTCTTCTACCA
>NW_006786690.1:5871204-5880497 GCF_000442215.2 Lipotes vexillifer | reverse complement strand
CCCTAAAATCAACAATCTCACTCCCTTACTTCTTAAGTTTCTACTTAAATGCCATTTTTTCAGATAAAACTTCCCTGGGAGCCCTAGCTAAAGTAGGATGTCCAGTCATTCCTTATCCCTTTATCTCGCCTCGTTTTCATCAAGGCATTTATTACCACCTAATAGCATATTGCACACATATTTTGTTTTTATTTAACTATCTTTCTATCTCACAAAAAAGTAAGCTCCATGAGGACTGCAGGTTTAGTTTGCTCACTACTATATTCCCAACATCTAGAACAGTGTCTGACACACATTAAAAGCTTAAGAAATACGGCTTCCCTGGTGGCGCAGTGGTTGAGAGTCCGCCTGCCGATGCAGGGGACACGGGTTCGTGCCCTGGTCCGGGAGGATCCCACATGCCGCAGGGCAGCTGGGCTCGTGAGCCATGGCTGCTGAGCCTGCGCGTCCAGAGCCTGTGCTCCACAACGGGAGAGGCCACAACAGTGAGAGGCCCGCGTACCGCAAAAAAAAAAAAAAAAAAACTTAAGAAATAAACTGTCAAATGTTAAGTGAATGCTAAATTCTTATAACAAAACAGCATACAACAATTTATTATTTCAGACATGTTTCAAGTAGCATAGGAAAAGCTAACATTACAACGTACAGTGAAAAATGAGAATAAAATATCTTATACAGAGCCTACAACACAGAAAAAGAGACAAAGGAACTATACCAAAAAACGGTTATAGTAGATGCCTCTAGAAATCAGTCAAGATTACTAGAAATTTTCATCTTCTTCTTTTTCCTATCCTAATTTTGAAAATAATTTAATGTTGAAGGTATACTTTCATAATTAGCAAAAATTACATGTTAAGTGTTATGCCTGATAAAATTCTACAGCCTTTAAGCTCAGTACTTTTTTTTTTTGGCCATGCCACGCAGCATGCAGGATCTTAGTTCCCTAACCAGGGATCGAACCCGTGTCCCTGCAGTGGAAGCACAGAGTCTTATCCACTGGACTGCCAGGGAAGTCCCCAACCTCAGTACTTTAAACAAACAAACAACTCTGGCTTGGAGGAAGTCTGTGCCAGAAAAAAATTAAAGGTTATTTTTTTAATGTAAATTGAAGGTTCCCAATTAGTACAGTGAGCAGATAGTTTATCATCCAAACTGGGACCATTTTAAGAGTTACAGAGGGTTCAAAAAGTAATTAACAGGTGTTCAGTTGATCTACAGTAGGTATAAACTGAGACTTGTTTTAAGCAAACCAAGAAAAATAATTACCTTACCCATTACCTGCATGATAAACTTCTATCTCTTTAGGACAACCTTAAAAGCTGCAAAACTCACTCATCTCATCTCTACTTTGGCTACAAAACCGAGCACACATGCCACACTTCTGAGTACTGACGATTCCGATTCCATTAACCATGCCTCTAATTTTTCACTTCCTAGAAGACCTTTTCTTCCCTTTTCTGCTTAGAAGTTGGTACGCGGGCCTCTCACTGTTGTGGCCCCTCCCGTTGCGGAGCATAGGCTCCAGACACGCAGGCTCCAGACGTGCAGGCTCAGCGGCCATGGCTCACGGGCCCAGCCGCTCCGTGGCGTGTTGTTGTGGCCCCTCCCGTTGCGGAGCATAGGCTCCAGACACGCAGGCTCCAGACGTGCAGGCTCAGCGGCCATGGCTCACGGGCCCAGCCGCTCCGTGGCGTGTGGGATCTTCCCGGACCGGGGCACGAACCCGTGTCCCCTGCATCGGTAGGCGGACTCTCAACCACTGTGCCATCAGGGGAGCCCTGCTTAGAAGTCTTATACCTTCCAGATTAGTGTTACTTCCTCAGTGAAGCAACTTCTCCCTTTCCCATATAATAGCATGTTCGTATCTCTAATCAAAGCTTCTCAACCAGAGCCTTATGAATGCCCTGATGGACATCTGTGAAGGTCTGAAATTATATGTAAACACTTGGTATATGCTCTTTTTTGAGGAGAAAGCACTGCAACTATTTTCAGATTCTACAAGTAATTTATAACCCAAAAGGATAAGAATTATTGCTTTATCATATCGCTTGTATTACAATTATTTATTTACTCATCTCTCTCACTATACTGTGAGTTTCTTTATAGCACCCTATTTCCAAGGGTGAATGGTATGATGAAATGAAACATTAAAAGATATGTCCAGGGCTTGCTTGGTGGCGCAGTGATTGAGAATCCGCCTGCCAATGCAGGGGACACGGGTTTGAGCCCTGGTCCGGGAAGATGCCACGTGCCGCGGAGCAACTATGCCTGTGCGCCACAACTACTGAGCGTACACTCTAGAGCCCACGAGCCACAACTACTGAGCCCACACGCTGCATCTACTGAAGCCCGCGTGCTCTAGAGCCCATGCCTCGCAACACGAGAGGCCACCGTAATGAGAGGCCCGCGCACCACAACCAAGAGTAGCCCCTGCTCACTGCAACTAGGGAAAGCCTGCATGCAGCAACGGAGACCCAACACAGTCAAAAATAATAAGTAAATAAAAATAAATAATTTTTTTTAAAAAAGACATGTCCAGGGACTTCCCTGGTGGCTCAGTGGATAAAACTCTGAGCGCCCAATGCAGGGGGCACAGGTTCAATCCCTGGCCAGGGAACTAGATCCCACATGCATGCTGCAACTTAGAGTTCTCATGCCACAACTAAGGAGCCCTGGAGCCGCAACTAAGGAGCCCGCGAGCCACAACTAAGGAGTCCACCTGCTGCAACTAAGACCCCACATGCTGTGGAGTAACTAAGCCCATGCGCCACAACTACTGAGCCCGTGTGCCATAACTACTGAAGCCTGCGCGCCTAGAGCCCGTGCTCCACTACAAGAGAAGCCACCACAATGAGAAGCCCACACACCACAATGAAGAGTAGCCCTCGCTCACCACAACTAGAGAAAGCCCATGCACAGCAACAAAGACCCAACGCAGCCAAAAATAAATAAAATATATAAATTTTTAAAAAAAGAAAGAGAAAATAAGGGGAGAGATCCCCCCTCCCTTAGAAAAAAAATTTTTTTAATTTAAAAAATAAAGATATGTCCAGGAATTCCCTGGCAGTCCAGTGGTTCGGACTCTGTGCTTTCACTGAGAAGGGCCTGGGTTCAGTCCCTGAGTGGGGGACTAAGATCTCGCAAGCTACATGGCACAGCCCAAAAAAAAGACATGTCCAACTCCTCGATTCTCCACTAAATTCCCTTAGGCTCACTGTAATACCCCTGTAATCTGCTTCTAATTTTATTATCTTCATCTTCTAACTTTTAAATTTCCCTTCATTTATGAATTTGAATCTATCATTTAACATAAATATTTAAATTTACTCCCATTAACCACTGTTCTCTTTTCTAAACTTTCAGCATTTTTATATGTAATCAAAGAAGGAAAAATGTAAAATAAAAAATTTAAGTTAAAAGTGTAAAATTTATTAAAATTTAAGAAAAAATATCCAAAAGAAAATTAAAACTCAGTGTCCTATTAGAATCACAATATTTATGGAAGGAGGAAAAGGGAGGAAAAAGAACACAGGTGTACAAGTCAATCTACCTTAACAGAATGTTTCTTTCATGTCTACTTCTTAAACTAAGATGACAGGGGAAAAGACCTATTCACCTTATTATATTATATACATCTAATTCTATTCGAGACTTGATAGAACTTTTCTGTCAAAAGCCTATTATGTACCAATCTAACAAACACTGCCTATAATATCAAAGGTTCATGTGCAAAATAACACACACAATCTGACAAACAACCCTGAGGTACTCACCGTGCTGTACACTGCCGAGACAGCAGGAGTGAAGATTCGATCCTCGAGAGGCTGTTGCACAGGTCCTCTAGGAATTCTAGAAGAGCGAGTTAAGGATAAGAGAACTCAAAAACGAACTGCTTTAGCAGTAAGAGCAAATTACAACCACAAAATTCTGTCAATGACCCAAGCTTTGTCATCCAGTTAGCGGAGTTATATACTTATTTCTCCAGAGAAACTAGAAAACAAAGTATTTCAAATTTCCTAATGTGATTAGATCAGTCTCTCCAAAAGTGATTCCCATGATAAACATTCCATGGAAACTCAAAACAAATAAAAATCATACAACAAGCCTCCTAACTTTAGGCCCATAATGAGAATCTACTACCTTTACTTCCTAGAGCAAAAAACTAAGGAAGTATAAGCAGGATATTCAGAAAGATAAGACTAATTCATCAACGTGGAAATTGCTGACAAAGACCTAGTCTGTTCTGCGAATACAATTGTTTCCTTGTTTTTCTTTTTTAGCTGTTATTTTCCCAATATCTACCCACCAACTCCTCATTTTTATAAAAGAGGCTCTCCACTGTAATTTAGTTTAAAATATTTCAACATGTCAGGATATTCTTCAAAAGACAAAAGACTATCATTTTATTCAGCTTCAAAACTGAAAGACATAAGCTCTTCTACCTGGTAAGGTGATATTTTACCTCTTTAAGAATGATAACCAAGAGACTTGGCACAGAAGATTAACAGCAATTATCTCTGGATGACAGGATCACATAACTGCCTTTTCTACCATAAATATAAATTATTTGTATAATTTAAATGTATTTTAAAAGAAAGACTACAAATATAATAAACCCAAAATAAGACAGAATTATTTCTTCAACCTAACAAATATTTAATAGTTCTCACATCATGTTCCTTTCTAATTTAATGCAACAGTAAGGAAGAAAAAGTGACAGCTGCAAATAATAATTTTATATGAATGACCACAAGTTGCAGAGGTCTAAAAGAATCTTTAGAAGTAAAATTCTTTATATCCAAGTAGCAAAAGTTTACTGAGGTGGGAGAGGGAAAACAAAACAAAACAAAACCCCAAAACCCAATGCTTTAGTCATTCAAAATTAGTAACACTGTACCAGTCTCTAGTTAGTTCTTCAAACTAGCAACCTCAGACAACAGTTCCATGCGTTGCCATCATCCCCTGCACACAAAGAACTGATTTAAAATGCTGCACTGAGAAATAACAAAGCTGAAACATTTCATAAAGGAACTGCTTCATCCAAAGAAACTGTATATATGTTTGCAATGTAGAAAACATAAGCCTAACAAGTTTCAGGACAAAAGTCCTTTATATTAGTTTGTCAATTCTTTCAGAATGAAGATTACCCCTAGCCAAAATAAAACTTTCTTTGAATTATGGTTCTGCATTGTGGTCACATGAATGGTAGAAAATATGAGACTGTTCTTTCTTCTACAAAGCCAACTGCTAGCAGTTTTTCGAGCTATAGGGCCAACTGTCACTAGGTGGGAATAAGTTCTCAAATGAGTCACCGGTAGTAGAGGCCCCAAGAGCTGAGCCATACCATTTAACCTTACTAGGAAAGGCTAAGGCTCCTGATTTCTCTTAGTAACTTTACTGGCTAACAATATTACTGTTAACTACAAGACTTCTAAAGAGATAATCATATATTTGGGCAATATTCCAGTAACAAACATTCTTTTTCCTTGGTCACATAAAGAATATTGACTTCATTTATTCCCCTCTCTGAAAACTACCAACAGAATATTGTGGATTAATAAATTGTTTCTTATAAGACCATTTGGATAAAAATATTTAAGACAAAAACATAGTTCTATAAAAGAAAACTGAAAACCGAAGTCAGGAGATCTGAATCTAGAGCATGCGGCAAGCCTAACCAACCATGTTGTCCTCAATGAACCATTTTACAGTATCTCCTATAAACTTAGTCTCAGCAAGATGAAGTAACTTGCCCAAGTTAACAAGGCTAACTAAGGCCAGGTCAGGTTTCTTCTGTATTCTAAAGACAGTGCTCTTCCTATTACATCAATGTGCCCATGGGCAGAGTACTTTATAGCATAGTAAAAAAGCATGATCACAACCTGGTCAAAATATGGTTGCCCCTATCTTCCGGACAGAATTAAATTAGTAGTTCATCTCATAAAAGAGTCAATGGAGTGCCACTCTAAAACTTCTAAAAAGTCCCAAATTCTTGGCCCAGGCTGAATCATCTGCCCAAAGGCAAATGAACACACTACTGCAGACTGGGCACGTAATGCACGAAACCAAGGGAACTTATTTTATGGAGCAATTTTCTCCTTAATTCGTAGTGGTGATGGTTGCACATCTTCATAAATATGGTTTAAAAAAAACTCCACTGAATTGTACACTTTAAAATTGTGAATTTTATGGTATGTGAATTATATTTCAATTTTTTTAATGGTATTTTAGTAATTTGCAACTAGGCTGTGTAGCACCCCCTCCTTCCACTAAAAAAGCCTAGATAAATCAGTATGAGATAAGCACTGCTAGGCATTTTCTCCAGAAACAGGTGAATTTCAAAGAAATGGCACATATGTAAAGCTCTTACACTACATACTTCCTAATTCTGCCTGTCATTAAGATTACCAGCTCTCACCAAGCTCTGTATCTCCAGCATAAATCACTGGATGCTTACCTCCCTTTCAGCTCAACATAACAAGCAAACAGAGTCTCATAATACCACTTAAAATTCTAATTCAAACAATGAGCAGCGTAATATGCATGTGCAGTGCTCCAGACCACACTGTTTTTATTTTTTAAATCTCATGACTGAAATACAGTAGCACACCCACTTGACACTTCTGTACTTCAAACTGCTATGATTTATATTATGTCATTAGGAAATACAAGCATAATCGCAAGATTAGACAGCTGCTATGTAAGAACCGAATTAATAAGACTCAAGTATTGGGTTGGCCATAAAGTTTGTTTGCGTTTTTCCATAACATGTTATGGAAAAAACCCAAACGAACTTTATGGCCAACCCAAAATAGAACTATAAATGCAAAAAAATTCTAATTCCCCACCTTCTTTCTAATAAAAGATTAAAAGACAAACTTCAGAAACAAACAAAATTTGAGGGTTAAATAAGAGTAGTAAAACACAGTAGACTCTGATTTATTATAGTACTCACTACATACTCTCCACTAAATGTCAATTAGGCAGGTATTCATCAGAGAAATCCAAGGATCTATGAGGAGATTACATAATGATCTGAACATTTCCTACTTACACCATGAAGGAAAGAGGAGACCGATAATTTTTTGAGCACAGATGTTTACCTACATTTCAAAGATGATGAACTCCCACCAGGATGAAACTTCTTAATCTATGGCAATCATATCTGACCCTGGGTTTGACATATAGTCAGTACCTCCTCAAAAGGTAGATTTTGACAAATTAGAAAACAAATAGTGAAAACAAGTAGTGAGGGACTTCCCTGGTGGTCCAGTGGTTAAGAATCCACCTTCCAATGCAGGGGACACGGGTTCGATCCCTGGTCGGGAAACAAAGACCCCACGTGCCACAGGGCAACTAAGCTGGCGCACCACAACTAGTGAGCCTGGGCACTCTGGAGCCCACACACCACAACTAGAGAAGCCCATGTGCCGCAATAGAGAAGCCCACACGCTGCAATGAAGAGCCTGTGTGCCACAACGAAGACCCAGCGCAGCCAAAAATTTAAATTAAAAAAAAAAAAAATTAACCCTTTCCTACACTCGGAAAAGCTCCGTAAAAGATAAGGGCTAGAGCTACTACCAGAGACTGTAGATAAGTAAGAGAAGCAAATTCCAGAATGGAGCTTTCAGTGGATAACAGTAAAGCATCCTCAGTTAATTTCTACTTACCTAAATGGCACCAAAGACAGAGCCCATCCTCAAACTCAAGTATGAAACTATACTGGTAAGATTAATGCATGTTATTAAGAAAGATGAGACAGGAATAAATTAGAGTTTGAAGCTGTCAAATGTAGCACCAAGCATGTAAAATGTCCCAAAAAGCAGAAAGAACATCCTGAATGACCCGACCTAGCAACTACAGAAATCTCAGGGGTCACAACTTTAGTAATTCTGTATGGACAAAAGCAAAACAGAAACTGTATTCTCAAACCTAAACACTATGACATACCTACTCCTACTTTAACCTTGGAATCGATAACAGAATGTGTTAAAAAAATTATTTTTTCAGGGCTTCCCTGGTGGCACAGTGGTTGAGAGTCCGCCTGCCGATGCAGGGGACACAGGTTCATGGCCCGGTCCGGGAGGATCCCACATGCCGCGGAGCAGCTGGGCCCGTGAGCCACGGCCGCTGAGCCTACGCGTGCGTCCGGAGCCTGTGCTCCGCAACGGGAGAGGCCGCAGCAGTGAGAGGCCCGAGTACCGCAAAAAATAAATAATAAAAAAATTATTTTTTCTTCATTGCTGCTTATCTTTTGCCACTAAAACTTCACAGAAATAAAACTAACCAATTTTAATATTTGTTTCAATTCAATTTCATGTTGAGCTGTTAATTCAGGTCCAAAATCCTTTACTGGAATTCAGAATTTTTCCACTGTTAGAAAGTTAATAAGGCAGCACTCCTTAATCAAATACATTAATATCTCTACTGTAAAATATATGAATATTGAAATTTCTGTATTTCTGTCCAGAGTTTTTGCCAATTTCAGAAAACAATTAGTTTCCCCAAGCTCTTTTGATTTTAGAACTGCAAGCCTATACCTTCTTTCCCATTGTGTTTTAGCTCTAAAAGTCTCTAGAAATCACCATTTGAATGTTAACACCTAGGAACCATTATATTGCTTTCTCTTCTTTTCTTTTCTTTTTTAAACAAATCCAGAAACGTTAGTCTCCAAGCGCTTAGCCAGAAATGCCTTTGTTCTGACTCTGGTTTTCTAACTCAGAACACAACTCACCACATATTACAAATTGATTTCCTGACAGTCGCATTTAAATTTACCCAGAAACATACTCTGCTTAGGTTTTGTGTTTTTTTTTTTTAAAGACCAATATTGCCAAAGAAAATGGCTGCTGACCATGCTGTTAATATTTTGTAATTCTATTTTTAGTTTTTAAAGAACCTCCATACTGTTTATCATAGTGGCTGCACCAACCAACAGTGTAGGAGGGTTCCAAAAAGTAATGAATTACTGATACAACAACATGAGTGAATCTCAAATGCTAATTAAGTGAAAGAAGCTAGACTCAAAATGGCTATGAGTCTATTTATGTAACACTCCGGCAAAGGCAAAACTACAGGGGCTAGGGCCTTGGGGAGAGTTTATCTAAAAAGAGACAGCACTATGATCCAGCAATCACACTCTTGGGCATATATACAGACAAAACTATAATTCAAAAAAATACATGCACCCCTATGTTCACAGCAACACTGTTTCCAACAGCCAAGACATGGAAGCAACCTAAATGTCCACTGACAGATGAATGGATAAAGAAGATGTGGTACACACACACACA
>NW_006786690.1:5864259-5871194 GCF_000442215.2 Lipotes vexillifer | reverse complement strand
CACACACACACACACACACACACACACACACACAATGGAATACTACTCAGCCATAAAAAAGAACGAAATAATGCCATTTGCAGCAACATGCATGTAACTAGAGATTATCATACTAAGTGAAATAAGTCAGAAAGAGAAAGGCAAATACCATATGATATCACTTTATGTGGAATCTAAAATATGACACACATGAACTTACCTACAAAATGGAAAATGACTCACAGATATAGACTTGTGGTTGCCAAGGGTGGGGGTGGGGGATGGACTGGGAGTTTGGGATTAGCAGATGCAAACTCTTACATATAGAATGCAACTATTATATACAGAATTATATATAGAATATCTACTATATAGGACAGGGAACCATATTCAAAATCCTATAATAAACCATAATGGAAAAGAATATGAAAAAGAATACGTATGTATAACTGAACCACTTTGTTGTACAGCAGAAACTAACACAACATTGTAAATCAACTATACTTCAATAAAATGTTTAAAAAAGACATGGCATTGAAGGACTGTAATTAGGTGATGGAACTTTCCCATATCTTCAGTATGCTGGGGCTGCAAAACTCTGCATTTATCAGAATAAATAAAACTATATATCTAAAATAAGTGAGTTCTGAGTTTCTCCAAAGGTTAGGCAATAAAGTCACTAAATGACTCAGCAATACTCACCCCTAGGTATACATCCAAGAGAAACAAAAACATGTGCACACAAAACTAATAAATGAATGTTCATATCAGCATTATTTGCAATAGCCAAAAAGTAGAAACAATGTTTTCATCAACTGATGAATGGATAAACAAAATGAAGTATGTCCATACAATGAATTTTATTTGGCAATAAAAAGAAATGGAAGTCCTGATACATGCTACAACATGGATGAACCTTGAAACCACAATGCTAAGTGAAAAAAGCCAGTCACAAAAGACCACATTTTGTATAATTCCACTTATATGAAATGTCCAGAACAGGCAAATCCACAGAGAAAAAGTATAAAAGAAAAAGACTAGTGGATGCTTAGGCCTGAGGGAATGGGTGGAAATGGAGGAAGGAGGGATGACTGCTAAAGGATATGGGTTTCTTTTTGAAGTAATCTAAAATTAGGTTCTAAACCTATGGTGATAGTTACACTAGTCTGTAAATATACTAAAAACCAATAAACTATACATTTTAAATGGGTGAATTTTATGTTATGTGAATTATATCTCAATAAAGCTGTTATCAAAAAAGCGAATAACATTGTAGGTAATTTTTTGTTGTTGTAGTTGCTGTACGTGGGCCTCTCACTGTTGTGGCCTCTCCCGTTGCGGAGCACAGGCTCCGGACGCACAGGCTCAGCGGCCATGGCTCACGGGCCCAGCCGCTCCGCAGCATGTGGGATCTTCCCGGACCGGGGCACGAACCTGTGTCCCCTGCATTGGCAGGCGGACTCTCAACCACTGCGCCACCAGGGAAGCCCTGTAGGTAATTTTTAAACAAAATTTTTAAATAATAATATTAAAACTTCATGGTGGGGCAAGCACTTTGTCTACTAATCTATCCCCAGACACTAGAATATTGCTAAAAAGAGTCATAAACTCAAAATGCTTCATCATCATGATCTAGTCCAATAGACTTATTTTTAAAGATAAGTGATTTTTTTTTTTTTTGACCATGCCACACAGCTTATGGGATCTTAGTTCCCCAACCAGTGACTGAACCCAGACCCTGCCAGTGAAAGCACCGAGTCCTAACCACTGGACCTCCAGGGAATTCCCGTAGTGCACTAGACTTAAAAGAAGTATGGCTCATCCTAAGAATCTACATAGCAAACAAAGAGAAGTTTTATGCAACAGTAATAGTGAAACAGGTGCCCCACAGGAAAATGGGTAGCTGGATTTATGCAGTGAACTGAATATCTTTCAATGGCAGAAAGAAATACAGGATCTTATATTCTCCTGAAACTCTGCCTAATGACCTTGCAACATGGAAACTTGCCCAGCCACCTTCTTGACACTACTCCCGACAAACTTTTCTCTTCAGTAATATCTGGAAAAGATCCTTCTCTACCCACAGCCAACAAACCCAAGCCAAAGCACACTTACACTAAACCAGTGGATCAATACTGCTTGTCAATATACCAAAGGGGAGATTAATTATAGTATCTAGAAATGAGTCAAAGTATTTCTGTACACTAGAAAAACGGTAACAAAGAAAACCACATTTAACAGAAGAAATAACTTCACAAAATACAGAATCATGGTTAATTCATCAACAATGAAAACCACACCAAATTATACTTGAAAGGTCCACATTGCTCTAGACAACCTAACAACAAATGCAGGGATTCCATATACCTAGTACACTCTACTCCACAGGAAAACTCTTCAAATATCTGAGTACTGTTAATATTAATAAATCCTTTAGTCTTTATTAAGTCTTTATTATTTAGTCTTTATCTTTCAGGTGAAATATTCACTTCCTTTTGACCACTCGCGGAGAGGAAAATGTGGTATAATCCTATCAGAGTAAAGTGGAAGGGAGACAATTTTCTTATTATCAATGCAAACAAAGATTGTGTGAGCTCTCTTTACCTCTGCTTATTAATACATTCATGTTATCTGTAATAAACTATTGTCCATGTGTGTTTTCTTTCCATCTAAAATTGTCACAGGGCTTCCCTGGTGGTGCAGTGGTTGAGAGTCCACCTGCCGATGCAGGGGACATGGGTTTGTGCCCCGGTCCGGGAAGATCCCACATGCAGCGGAGCAGCTAGGCCCGTGAGCCATGGCCGCTGAGCCTGCAAGTCCGGAGCCTGTGCTCCGCAACGGGAGAGGCCACAACAGTGAGAGGCCCGTGTACCGCAAAAATAAATAAATAAATAAAAATTTAAAAATTTAAATAAAATTGTCACAAAGTCATGTCTGATTCATTCTGGGCATAACTATAAGTAATCAATCATTTGAATGTAAACAGAATACATCTGCACCTATTTACTTTCATCATGCAGATTCTGATTCATTTCATTTTGAAATCTAATCTTACATTCAATTTTTTTTTTTTTTTTTAGCGGTACACAGGCCTCTCACTGTTGTGGCCTCTCCCGTCGTTGCAGAGCACAGGCTCCGGACACGCAGGCTCAGCGACCATGGCTCACAGGCCCAGCCGCTCCGTGGCATGTGGGATCTTCCCTGACCGGGGCACGAACCCGTGTCCCCTGCATCGGCAGGCAGACTCTCAACCACTGCGCCACCAGGGAAGCCCTACACTCAATTTTTTCATCTAAATTTCCCAGTGGTTTTTACAAGGATAAGAATTTCATCTTAATTTAAATCACTGGGGTAAAAAATACTAAACAGGTCAGAATTAAAGAAAGAGCACTGTGATACTCCAGAAACCCCTTCTTCTTGGCCAGAGGAAATGGAGGAAAGAGTCCTTGTGGGCCAGAGTATTAGGGGAATTCCAAAGAAGAAAAGTAGAGGAGGAGGATCCCTATTTCTTTGTATGAACCTACATAAGTCCAGGCTCACCCTCAAAGTTGTACATAAATGGGACAGATCCAAAGCAGTGAATTAAAAGCTCTGAAAATAAACAAAGATTAGAACCATCCCCCACAGAGAGACAAAACTTGAGCTCTGAGCCTAATCAAGGTGATTGTCTGCTTAAAAAAATTTTTTCTAATCACAATTCTCCAAGGATTATAACAGGACCCAGAATCTATAAAACATAAAATTTTGGGACTTCCCTGGTGGTCCAGTGGTTAAGCCTCCACCTTCCAATGCAGGGGGTGAGGGTTCAATCCCTGGTCAGGGAGCTAAGATTCCACATGCCTTGGGGCCAAAAAACATAAAACAGAAGCAATATCATAACAAATTCAATAAAGACTTTAAAAATGGTCCACATCAAAAAAAAAAAACTTAAAAAAAAATACAAAACATAAAATTTTAAATGTCCAGGATACAATCTGAAATTACTCAGCATACAAATATAGTAAAATGTAACCAAGTCTCAAGAACTAGCAGTCAAATCTAACAAGGTTGATTGCTTAAAAAATATTCTCCAAATGATTCAGAATTTATAAAGCTTAACATTTACGGTGTCTAGGACACAATCCAAAATTACCTGACATACAAAGAACCAAGAAAATGTAACCAATTCTCAGGATAAAAGACAATCAACACATGCCAACCCTGAAAAGACTCAGATATTAGAATTATCAGGCATAGAAGATAAAGCAACTATTACAACTATGCCCCAAGAGGTAAAGGTAAACACATTTGAAGTGAATGGAAAGATAGAAATCCTCAACAGACTGATACAAACTATAAAAAAGAATCAAAGTGGAAATTTTGGAACTGAATGATACAACATCTTTAAAAAATTCACTGGGTGGTATCAGTAACAAAATGGACATGACAGAGGAAAGAGTCAGTGAATCAGAAAATAGATCAATGAAAAGAAAGAAAGAAAAACAATTACTAAAAATAACAAGGAGATAAGGAGGCAAAGGTGGAAAACTACATAATATGGAAGTTTGCAATGGTAAGTCATAAGCTGTTAATGTAACCCGTGGGTCAGCAAACTTTTTCTCAAGAGGCTAGATAGTAAATATTTGTGCATTCATGGTATTTGTATAAGTCTGCGAGCCACATGGTCTCTGTCACAATTGCGCCTACACTGCTGTAATGCAAAAGAAGCTACAGATAACACGGAAAATGAATGCATATGGCATGTTCCAATAAAACTCATTTACAAAAATAGGCAGCTGGCTAGTGGGCCATAGGTTGCCTACCCTTAATTTAACCTAATAAAAGAGTTTTCCCCAATACTTTATACAACACTACCCAGTTAAGATTATAAATGCTCAGTTACACAATATCTGGTAACACAAACCTTATGTTTCCAAACAGTAATTAAATTCATCCATGAGGGAGATGGAAGAAGAGTTATGGTACTATGCCAATAGACTGATACTAGTTTTATTATCATTAATAAAACTATGGTATTATCTGAAAAAATTAAGAGTGTACATATGGCTTAAATTCAGACTAGTTTTTAATAACTAAGACAAATTCTGATATGCCAATCATCACGTTTAAATGTTAATTCAGTAACAATGACAGTGAATCCTTAAGTAATTTTACTCCACAATCTCAAGTAGTAGTAGTAGCAGTAGTAGTAATAAAAATAAAAACAAAAGAAAGAAATGTCAGGAGAAAAAATAATTTTAACATATCCACCCATATTAAAAGATACAGGGAGACATATTTCGTTTCAATTCTCTTTCCCATTAAACCACCTTCAATAATACTAAAAATTAATATTAAAGTCAACTATCTCATACTGTGCTTTTCATTCTGACAAATTTACTGCTCTAAAGAAAAAATAGTTGCGTGTATTTCTTAAAAATCTGTATTTATAAAAACACACTGATCTCCCTATAGTATACTGACTCACTAATGCTCCCTAATGTTTTTTATTTTGTTTTGTTTTGCTTTTTGGCCGCGCCTCGCAGGCTGCAGGATCTTAGTTCCCCGACCAGGGATCGAACCCCTGCCCACTGCAGAGGAATTGCGGAGTCTTAACCACTGGACTGCCAGGGAAGTCCCTCCCTATTGTTCTGAGACAAACATTGTTGTGGTCTATTTGATTTAATGTGCTATAACAACATTCTGAAATACAGCAGTCCAGTAGCCCAGCCCATATGGCTAGCTGCACTCTGCTCCTATGTTGCCTTCTCTTCACCATCCCTGTCCCCTTCTAAACTCTGACTACTATCAGTTACCCAGTCCCCTACACCAAATATTCACTATTTAAATAGCAAGGCGGCAGCCAAAAAGGAATGTTAAATCCTCCCTGCTCCCTAACTATTGCTCAACTTTTGAAAATCCTGTTTTAAGAGGACTGTAGAAACTTATAAAGAATTCTCAAGAGAACAGTGAATGTGATTCATTTCACCTACAGCAGGATGAGTGAATGGTGACTATAAGGATTGGCTAACAGTAGTGAAAGGGTGAAAAAGAAGAGGAAAGAAGAATGAAGAAATAACATCCATCTCTCCCCGACCTTTTTTTTTTTTTGGCAGTACGCGGGCCTCTCACTGCTGTGGCCTCTCTATAGGGAGCACAGGCTCCGGACGCGCAGGCTCAGCGGCCATGGCTCACGGGCCCAGCCGCTCCACGGCATGTGGGATCTTCCCGGACCGGTGCACAAACCCGCGTCCCCTGCATCAGCAGGCGGACTCTCAACCACTGCGCCACCAGTGAAGCCCCAACTCCCCTCTTTTTAAGTGACCAAAATCCTACTTTCCTGCGTAAAAGCATATACTCACCACAGAATTTCCTAATGCTTTGTGCTCTAGAGGCTCTGGATTGGAGTCAGACAATCTTGGGTTCCATTCCTAGCTTTAGCCTTTAGTACACTGTGTAGTCATAGTTAATCTCTAAACAGCAGCTTCCTCAACTGTAAAATGGTAACATAAAACATTCATAAATTGCTCTGAGGATTAACTACGTCACTAGACTAAATACTCTCTGCACGATGCCTGCCGGGTATTTGCCATTCAATCCCTGTTAATTCCCTCTTCTAGCCCCCAAATTAGAATATGATACAACCATGGTCTGGAAAGTGGTATTAGAAGGACAAATGCAAGAAGTCAGCTTTTAAGCAGCTAGTCACTTCATTCATTCATTTTCAACAAATATTTTATAAGTAGCTACAAAGTAGTGAATAAAATAAGCAAAGTCACCAAACTCATGGTGCTTACATTCTATTGGGGGCAGACAGACAAAAAGTCAGTAAACAAACCAGATAATTAAAATGGTGAAAATGGCATGAAAATAAAAAGAATGATATAAGACGTGAGTAATAGTATTCTGGATAAGATAGACGAAATAACTTCTAACTTGGGATCTGAAGGGTACAAATTATCCATTCTACAAAAAGC
>NW_006786690.1:5819418-5864249 GCF_000442215.2 Lipotes vexillifer | reverse complement strand
GGGAAAGAGCATTCTAGGAAGGGGGCATCAAATGCAAAGGCCAGAAGTGGAAAAGGGCTGTGTTCAAAGATCATGAAACTAGAGGGGGGTAGGGGAGGCATGGATTGGGAGTTTGGGATTAGCAGACGCAAACTATTATATATAAAGAATGGATAAACAACAAAGTCACACTGTATAGCACAGGATATATTCAGTATCCTATATTAAACCATAATGGAAAAGATTACGAAAAAGAATATACATATTCATGTATAAATGAATCGCTGCTGTACAGCAAAAATTAACACATTGTAAATCAACTATACTTCAATAAAATAAATTTTTTAAAAAAATGATCATGAGACTAGAGTGAAGGGAGTATGTAGGGAGTGGTCATCACAGAGTTCAGAAACTCAAGCAGGAGCTATGTCATCTGAAGCTGTGTAGGCCCTGGTAAACAATATGAAATCTAAGATCAACAGCAACAACAGCAGAGCTTAAACGGAGGAGGAGCATAAGATGAATAGTATTTTTTAAAGACCGTTCTGAATGTTTATGAAAAAATGAATTGGAGAAGGGTAGGCAAGGAAATAAGGACACCAGTTAGGAGACTGTAGCAGCTGTCTAGGTCAGAGATGATCGTGGCCTGGAAGAGTAGGACAGTAGAAATAAATGGAGAAAAGGCCAAGTTTCAATAGTAAAAGCAACAGGGTTTGCTAATGCCTAAGAGTAGAGAGGTGAAGGAAAAGAATAATCGAATAAAGGCTTACAGATGTTTTACCTTGAGCAGCTAGGTAGACAGCAATATTATTTAGCAAAACGGGAAGGAACAGGTTGAAGTAGGGATGAGAAGGAAATCAAGAGGTCTGAAATGCCAGTTGGAAATCCAGGAGGAGATGTAAATACACAAATTGGATAAATGAATATTTAGGTCTGGCTAAAAATCTGATCTAAAAATACAAAAATTTGAAAGTCATCAACATAAAAATAGTATTTAAACCCAAGAGAAATACAGAAGTAAAGTACCACAGCCCTGAGGGTGAGACAAAGGAGGCATCAGCAAAGGACCCTGCCCAGGTAGGAGGAAAATCAACAGATGCAGTAGTACTGGGGTACCGAAGGACCATATCATTATTCAGGGAAGTGAAGTGAATATTGCATCCATAACATACTCTTTATACTCTAACTGCCGACACACCAGAACAAGAGTAACCAACTTGCCAGCCTTCCAGGAAGCCTTGAGAATCCATCCAGTTTTAGACCACATGGGCTGCTACACGCTAGCCAACGCGTTGCTAAAATCTCCTCATCATTAAAAAAATAAAGTATGAATAAACGGAAACTATCTCCTAGAATTGAACTAATACATTCAAGGCATTTAACAGTATCTGGGATACAGTAAACCTCAACAAACATTAGCTATCATGGTGGTTATTTTAAAAACTCTCTAATTTTGAAAATGGCTTAGTGTTTACAGACACAAATCTTTGTGACTAAAAGATAATCTGAGTTCTCAGGCTCCAAGGCAGAGCACTCCACAAGATAGATATACTCTTAAATGGTTTGTCAAATGTGTAAAGTTTTATTAATGAAACAAGTGATACCATTAGTGTAAGCATTATTACAGCTATACATACAAGTTCTAAGAATTTTTTTAAGGAGGGGACTGATAAGTATTTTCCTACTGCAGAAGAAGGGGAACTGGATAAAAACAGAGTTAGGCTCAATTTTATTCAGCTATATGCAGCTACAGTAAGTTATCTGCATTTCTCAAACTTAGGTCTTACGTGTCAAGGTTCACTTTGACCCCTAAAGTAGATAGATATGTAGAAAAAAGGTTAACACCTTCCTCAATAACTAGATTACCTTGTGGGAAATGATCTGATCTCCTCAGTTTCCTCATCTATACTCTGATGGGAAGAATTAACAAAACAAGGCTTGTGATGTGCTTGGCACATAATAGGCAATATCTAATTATTTCAAATAGTTCTTCCATAAAGATTATTATTTTCCTTTCTCTGAGTATTCAGAAGACATGGCATTTAAGATAGCTCTCCCAGGGCTTCCCTGGTGGCGCAGTGGTTGAGAGTCCGCCTGCCGACGCAGGGGCCACGGGTTCCTGCCCCGGTCCGGGAGGATCCCACATGCCGCGGAGCGGCTGGGCCTGTGAGTCATGGCCGCTGAGCCTGCGCGTCCGGAGCCTGTGTTCAGCAACGGGAGGGGCCACAACAGTGAGAGGCCCGCGTACCACAAAAAAAAAAAAAAAAAAAAGATAGCTCTCCCAGATTCCTACCAATCACTAACAGCACCAAGAACCTCCTACTGCATTCTTTAGAGCTTAGAAAAGCTAGAATGAAAGATGTGGTGAAGAAAAGGACTTCGGGAGCATCTGACAGATACCATGATATGAAAAAAGAAGCTAAAAATTATGCAATCTGTTCCATACCTGACAAAATTCTGAAAGATACTGATTGAGTTATGCTACTTTGGATAGTGAACTTTTACACAGACATTTATTCACCTCTTCAAAGAATTTCTCTCCTCTCTGAAACTTGTTAATTCTGACTTAACTGTTCTCCCCAAGGTGAGCAGCTTATTAGATAAATCTAACGGTTCTCAGCTCAAAGTAGTTTATATGGAAGAGTGTCAGAAAGAGGAAACTGCTTTGCTTATTTACGTCTGAACAACCCGTGTCATTAGCCAAATAAATTCACCCAACTGTCACATGCCACAAGTCATATTACCGAAAATACTTGTTCCCACCATGCCAGCTATCAGAGACTTATGGGGGAAATCAATACCCTTTTACTAGCAAAACTTACCTTCAAAGTCTACCGCCCACTTGAAACTTTTTGAGTAATTTTCTCCTTAAAAACATGATCTCACAAACATCAATGGCAATACAAAACACCAACCACCACCACTCAGAAAACAAATAATTCTCCTTTTTCTGTAGTCATCATCTTTAATAATGTCAAAGTACACTGGAAACATTTTTCATCACTCCATCTACTTGCAAATACATAGCCAACAAGAGCTGCAAAGCATTCTGCAACTCTGTCTCACCCTACTCAGAGCCACCCAAGAGAGCAGGTCCCCTAGCGATACCTAATGAACAAATAAAGATGACAAGTCAACTTTCAATCATAAAGCCAAAAAATGGATTATAAATAACACCAACAAGAAGAATATAAACTTTTACATCATTATAACTTACTTTCAATATTCAATAAAAATGTCCTGACAAAGGGACTTCCCTAGTGGTCCAGTGGTTAAGATGCAGCACTTCCACTGTAGAGGGCATGGGTTCAATCCCAGGTCTGGGAACTAAAATTCCTCATGCTACACAGCACAGCCAAAAAAAAAAAAAAATGTCCTGACAGAGAAAAAAATCTTACAAACTTTCACAACTCTAAACATACTTTCTTAGGATATTAGACCCATATGAAGTCACTGTTATTTTGTTGACTGTGAGGTATGGCAATAACTACAGGCAATGCTTTCCTGTCCCATTCTAGACACGCCTGATTCCACTTAAGAAAGATGGAATGTTTCTTAAGAAACATTTAAGAAAGCTGTTTTCTTTCTTAAAACAGCAGCATTTGTTTTCAACATAAAATTCTGAAAGGAAAGAATGTTATAATGAAAACTATCAAACAGAAAGTTTTTCAGAAGGTTTCACATGCTTATGTAGAAAGGCCATAGCCAAGATGACTTTCTTCCATAAATTCCGGCCCAAAGTAATTACTATGTATCCAGTGTCACATGTTTAAATTTAACAGTCTTCCAAAAAATTGTTTTAAAAACAATCACATTCTTCAAAGACGGCAGGCTTATAAAGTGATTTTTTTTTTTTTGGAGGGGGGTGCTGAGTTGGGTCTTCATTGCTGCACATGGGCTTTCTCTAGTTGTGGCAAGCGGGGGCTACTCTTTCTTCATTGTGGTACGCGGGCTTCTCATTGCGGTAGCTTCTCTTGTTGCAGAGCATGGGCTCTAGGTGCGCGGGCTTCAGTAGTTGTGGCACGCGTGCTCTAGAGCACAGGCTCAGTAGTTGTGGCGCACGGGCTGAGTTGCTCCGCGGCATGTGGGATCTTCCCGGACCAGGGCTTGAACCCATGTCCCCTGCATTGGCAGGTGGATTCTTAACCACTGCACCACCAGGGAAGTCCCTGATTTTTTTATTTTTAGAGTGATTTGATATTTTATTTTAAAATAAATTTGAGTGGTAAAATCAGAAAGATACAAATATTCGGAAAATTGAAAAAGAACAAAAAGAGCAAAGGAGAGAATGATTTGAAATACAATACAAAACATACCAATAACCTTCTGCTCTTATCTTTCTAATGGCAATGTTCCCAAATCAAATGAGTTCCTTTGTTATGACATCCATTTGATGATAAGTATTAAATAAACCTAAATCCAAGAAGAGTATCCAAATACTGTGTGCTAGAATTTAACAGATAAACTTTTCTTTATCCACAAGTAGCAAACCTTAGCATAAGAGATCAAAGGATACTTAATAAAAAGTAACTTCTAGTTGGTTCTAGTGAATTTTGGTTTTCAAGCATGGATAGGTATATAGAAATTCTAACCTTGCATAATGCTTCAAATCAAACAATGCCACTTTATTAATATTTAATTCACAAAAGCTGCTACTATTCTGTCCCACTGCTCCATATCTCTCTCTGTACCCCCACCATTTACATCAAGGTTCCAGACCAATACAATTCCAAGCCAAGCTCAAGTAGAGTCAGCCTCCCGCTAGGCTTCATGACTGAATCAATTATGGATTCTACATATTTTCTAGCTCTGCTAATTAAATGTAAACAGAAATCTTATGAAAACAGCAACCTAGATGCTCAGAATTTACTGCCTGTAACTATTTAACAATGTTACATATGGTTTCTCCATCTATTAAAAAAAAACAATAAAGTTGCATATAATTCTAAATACATGATAGGCCTCAAAAAATGTTAATTACGGCTTCCCTGGTGGCGCAGTGGTTGAAAGTCCGCCTGCCAATGCAGGGGACACGGGTTCGTGCCCCCGTCTGGGAAGATCCCAGATGCCGCGGAGCGGCTGGGCCTGTGAGCCATGGCTGCTGAGCCTGCTAGCCATGGCCGCTGAGCCTGTGTGTCCAGAGCCTGTGCTCCGCAACGGGAGAGGCCACAACAGTGAGAGGCCCGCGTACCGCAAAAAAAAAAAAAAAGTTAATTATATGAAGGTAAAAGTTGAAATTCAGCTTGTCCTAGCTTACGTAACTCAGAAACCATAAAATGAGAGGTAAAAGCTATAACCTGGCTCATCATTAAAATTTATTCCTGTTATATTTTTTAAGGACTAGGAACAATCTCTTCTATTGCTTAGTTCCTAGAAATATTTAATAAATTTGATGGCTTTGTAAATTTTAAATGTTTGTAAAGCTTTATTACACAATTGCATACACACAAAACATCTCTGAAAGAACACATAAGAAACTGACAACAGTGGCTGTCTCTGAGAAAGACAACTAGAGCCCTGAGGGTGGGAAGGAGATTTTGTTTTCACTGTATATCACCTTTTGTCCTGTTTGAATTTTTTATCATTTGCAAATATTGTTTTTAACACACAACTTAAAAACAGCTAAGTTAAAAGATGCTTACCACAGGCTTGATGAACGTAAAAGTTAACAGAAACATTATAGTTTTCACGCTTATAAATAGGTATAAAGTGTCTACTCTGAGAACTATAAATATGCTTCGCCACAAATATAACATTTCATCATAATAGTTATTACTCAACTTAACCGGAAGGAGGAGGAAGTGGACTCAAGTAAGTAAGACTGGGTTTCAAGCATGGATAGGTATATAGTAAGACTGGGGCTTCCCTGGTGGCACAGCGGTTAAGAATCTCCCTATCAATTCAGGGAACACAGGTTCGATCCCTGGTCCAGGAAGATCCCACATGCTGTGGAGCAACTAAGCCCGTGTGCCACAACTACTGAGCCTGCACTCTAGAGCCCACAAGCCACAACTATTGAGCCCACATGCCACAACTACTGATGCCCACGCACCTAGACCCCGTACTCCACAACAAGAGAAGCCACCGCAATGAGAAGCCCACGCACCACAACAAAGAGTAGCCCCCGCTCGCTGCAACTAGAGAAAGCCCGCGTGTAGCAATGAAGACCCAACGCAGCCAGAAAATAAAGTAAGTAAATTTTTAAAAGATAGTAAGACTATGCAAAAGTGACAAATTACTTTTTAATTCAAATTTAAGTAACTCCTACCTATATAACATAAAAAGAAACATTTCTTTTAGAACTGATGCCGTGGAAATCAGTAGTTGCGAAGTTTCTTATCATATATAAAATAAAATACGATAGGTGTGAGTATGTATTTATATAGAGTCTCGTCGCACCTGTATTTAACTTACACAAAAGTAACCATGCCACAAGGAAGGCAGAGGGGAAGAGAGATGCAAGGAAATGTGAACAGTGCTGACTCTTGCCATTCCACTCAAGGAGCAGATGCTCCAGAGCCAGCATGAGACTTGAGATCTAAACCAACTAGTTTCCTTGGTTCTCAAAGTCCTAAGTGTTACTCTAATGTTGAGTATGTATTGTTATATAATCTGGACTCTATTTAACAGTGAATTATCCTGTGCTCAAACAGGGAAGAAATACAATCTGGAAGAAAATTTTACTGTGCTGAATTTATTGAGACACAGTATGGTGATATCTGGCATGATTCCTTTAAAACAGATTTTTAAAAGTCATTTGACTATGCAGCCACCACCATCTCACCACCACTGGTACACCACTGTGTACAAAGCATCCCAATCACTCTCTCCTATTACTCAATTTCCAACTGTTACAGTAACATATCCATTATATTCTTATTAGTAATCTCTGCAGAGACACACATAATTATTCTATCCCAAAGCCAATCTGTTACATATCAAGAAATTCTACTGCATTAAGCATTTTTTTATTCAAGAAAAAAATTCTACTGGCTAAAATGGGTCGGGGAATTCCCTGGTGGTCCAGTGTTTAGGACACTGTGCTTTCACTGCCGTGGCCCCAGGTTCAATCGCTGGTCGGGGAACTAAGATCTCGCAAGCCGTGTGGCATGGCCCAAGAAAAAAAAAGTAAAATGGGTCGATCTATACTACCTCTACTTCGATGCAGCAGCGGTCCAATTATTAACTAATGCTCAGGCTAACTGCTGGTATACAATTTTAGCCTATAAATTCAATTTCCTCTCTATACTACTTTTGTAATTTTTCTAGACGCCATCCTCAACCTCCCCTTTCCCAAAGCCATGGTTACCACTTCAATTCAGATCTTCACTTTCTAGCTGCAGTAGCTGCCCAGGTTTCCTGAGGAGAGCCTCTTCCTCTTCAATTCATACAGTATGGTATCAGATCAATTTTCCTGGACACTACTGTGGTCATCAATGAACAGTAAATGGCTCCCCAATTGTTTCTTTTTTTTTCTTTTTCGGTACGCGGGCCTCTCACTGTTGTGGCCTCTCCCGTTGGGGAGCACAGGCTCCGGATGCGCAGGCTCATCAGCCATGGCTCACGGGCCCAGCTGCTCTGCGGCATGTGGGATCCTCCCGGACCGGGGCATGAACCCGTGTCCCCTGCATCGGCAGGCGGATTCTCCACCACTGTGCCACCAGGGAAGCCCCCCAATTGTTTTTTTTACCTCCAAGTCCAAATCCTGTAATTTGATTACCACCACTACCTAGGAGCTCTCCTATATAATTTTTATTTCCCATTCCCTAAAATAAAACTTCTCCTAAATAACAAATGTTAGGCTCTTTCCTGACTGTCTGATCTTGCAACTCCCAATGCCTGAATGCCTTCCCTTCTTTCCTCCACTAATCTAAACCCTTTCAACTCCCAACTACTACCTGGATTAAATTCCAGGCTTCCCTACTTTGTAATAAGAGATCATACGTTGCTTCTTTTCACTTAGCCTCAGTTATCCTATTTATTATTTGTAAAAGGAGACAAGAAATAATAACTTCAAGAACTACTGTAAGGATTAAATAAATAATCCTTATCAAGAATTTAGTACATAGTAGGTGTTTAATAAATGGTATCTTATATGAGAGAACACTTCAGACACTTTCTCATTATTACTTATGTTAACATCCTTTCTCCAACTAGACAAAAGACATCTTTATAAGAATCCCTGATGGAATAATTCACACAAGCTAATTAGTCCCAAAGCTAATTAGAATCCAATGCTGTTTGCTTCTCTTTTTGTCTTGATAAAAGCTTTTAGGGTAGGGATTACCCTGCCAAAATAAGTCTTGGTCCAAATGACCAAAAGGATCACTTTCTCACATGTAGACTGGAAAAAAGGATGTGGCACTCAAGCCAGCCCAAGCATCTCCCAAAAGAGTACAGATATTACTTCAAACACCAAATCAATGTACCTAAATACTAAATCAAAGTTCCTAAATCCTAAATACTTTGCCTCTCTTCCAGCCAGCCCAGCAGCAGTCATCACAGAAAACCGTCAAGAGAGGCACCAACAACACAGAGGACCCATGTTAAAGAGAGAAAGGCTCCGTAGGTATGCAGGGAAAAGGATACAGGGGAAGGAAGGAAGGGAGGGAGGGAGGGCAAGAGAAAGAGAGAAAGAAAGGGAGGGAGGGAGGGAGAGAGAGACAGAAAAAAGAAAAGAAAAGGAAAGAAAAGGAAAAACAGAAAAGAAAGAACTGGACAAAGAAATAAGTGCTGATTCCCCCATTTTCCCCTACCCACTCATGTTGCTTGGGAGCAAGCAGATTAAGAATGGAAAGTGAACAAGCACTTGGAAAAATAAGACTTGACTTTGAATCATGATTTCTCTACGTCTTAACTTAGGAAAGTCACTTCACCTCTCCAAACCTCAGTTTTCTCATAAATGATAACAGCTGTTTCACAGAATTATTATGAAGATGAAGTAGGAGGTACCTAAAATGTGGCAGACACTCAACTGATACTGTTTCTGACCCTTTGTCTTTGACTTCCATGCTATACTTAGAAAAGAAAAAATAAACAAGAGGAAGAAAAATTTAATGAAACAGGAAAAAGATGAAAGAATATTTAAGATATTACATAAGTAAATACCATCTTAGATACAACTGTTAGACTGACATTAAATCTAACACAGAGACTTCCCTGGTGGTCCAGCGGCTAAGACTCCATGTTCCCAATGCAGGGGGCACGGGTTCGATCCCTGGGCAGGGAACTAGATCCCACATGCCGCAACTAAAGACCCGGCTCAGCCAAATAAATAAATAAATATTAAAAAAAAAAAAAAAAACTAACAGAAAAGCAGGCCATTTTGACAAACATTTTATGTGATTAAGAATATGTACTCAATGCAACCCCTATCAAATTACCAATGGCCTTTTTTAAGGAACCAGAACAAAAAATCTTAAAATTTGTATGGAGACACAAAAGACCCTGAGTAGCCAAAGCATCCTTCAGGGAAAAAAATGGAGCTGGAGGAATCAGACTCCCTGACTTCAGACTATAGTACAAAGCTACAGTAATCAAGACAATATGGTCCTGGCACAAAAACAGAAATATAGATCAATGGAACAGGACAGAAAGCCCAGAGATAAACCCATGCACCTATGGTCAACTAATCTATGACAAAGGAGGCAAGGATATTCAATGGAGAAAAGACAGTCTCTTCAATAAGTCGTGCTGGGAAAACTGGACAACTACATGTAAAGAATGAAATTAGAACACTCCCTAACACCACACACAAAAATAAACTCAAATTGGATTAGAGACCTAAATGTAAGAACAGACACTATAAAACTCTTAGAGGAAAACATAGGAAGAACACTCTATGACATAAATCACGGCAAGATCTTTTTTGAGCCACCTCCTACAGTAATGGAAATAAAAAGAAAAATAAACAAATGGGACCTAATGAAACTCTAAAGCTTTTGCACAGCAAAGGAAGCCATAAGCAAGATGAAAATACAGCCCTCAGAATGGGAGAAAATATTTGCAAATGAATCACTGGACCAAGGATTAATCTCCAAAATATATAAACAGCTCATTCAGCTCAGTATTTAAAAAACAAGCAATGCAATACAAAAATGGGCAGAGGACCTAAATAGACATTTCTCAAAGAAGACATACAGATGGCCAAGAAGCACATGAAAAGCTGCTCAGCATCACTAATTATTAGAGAAATGCAAATCAAAACTGCAATGAGGTATCACCTCACACCAGTTAGAATGGGCATCATCAGAAAATCTACAAACAACAAATGCTGGAGAGGGTGTGGAGAAAAGGGAACCCTCTTGCACTGTTGGTTGGAATGTAAATTGATACAGGCACTATGGAGAACAGTATGAGGTTCCTTAAAAAACTAAAAATAGAACTACCGTATGACCTAGCAATTCCATCACTGGGCATATACCCTGAGAAAACCATAATTCAAAGAGTCATATACCACAGTGTTCATTTCAGCTCTGTTTACAATAGCCAGTCATGGAAACAGCCTAAATGCCCATCAACAGACAAATGGATAAAGGTGATGTGGTACATATATACAATGGAATATTAGCCATAAAAATAAATGAAATTGGGTCATTTGTAGAGACGTGGATGAATCTAGAGACTGTCATACAGAGTGAAGTAGACCAGAAAGAGAAAAACAAATGTATATGAACGCATATATGTGGAACCTAGAAAAATGGTATCAATGAACTGGTTTGCAGGGCAGAAATAGAGACACGGATGTAGAGAACAAACGTATGGACACCAAGGGGGACAGTGGTGGAGGGTGGTGGTGGTGTGATGAATTGGGGATTGGGATTGACATATATACACTAATATGTATAAATGGATAACTAATAAGAACAATATGTATAAATGGATAACTAATAAGAACCTGCTGTATAAAAAAATGAATAAAATTCAAAAAAAATTGCATCACACAGAATAAAACACCGAGGAATAACCTTAACCAATGGCATGAAATACCTATACTCAAAAAAAAAAAAAAAAAAAAGAATATGTACTCTGGGGCTTCCCTGGTGGCACAGTGGTTGAGAGTCCGTCTGCCGATGCAGGGGACACATGTTCGTGCCCCGATCCGGGAGGATCCCACATGCCACGGAGCGGCTGGGTTTGTGGGCCATGGTCGCTGAGCCTGCGCGTCCGGAGCCTGTGCTCCGCAACGGGAGAGACCACAACAGTGAGAAGCCCACGTACAGCAAAAATTAAAAAAATTAAAAAAATAAAAAAGAATATGTACTCTGATGTCAAGATGCCAGATTCAAATCCTGGCTCCACCACTTACACTCTTGGGCAAGTTACTTAAGCTTTTTGAGACTCAATTTCCTTATGTGCAAACGGAATAACAGTACTTATACTTTATAGGATGCTGGCGAAAATAAAATAATACATAGGTGTTTGATATAATTGTACTATAGTAACTAAATTATTAGTAAATTATAACAAAAAGTTTATTTCTCCTTTAAAATAATTATCTCATTAAAATAACAAGAACAAAGAAATGATAGCTTTAATTGTTGAGATGATAAAATTTGGGTTTCTAAACTTTATGGTCTCACAACTCTTTTACACTTAAAAATTACTGAGGAACCTAAAGAGCTCTTGCTTAAATGGATTATATCTAAGTTATGTTTCTGCCACATCAGAAATTAAAACTAAGAAAAATTTTGAATATCTACTAAGTTATTTTCAGATAGCAATAATAAACCAGTAATATGTAAACATAAGTAAAAATTTTATTTTAAAAAATAGCCATAAAATTTTTTCTTTTAATTTAGGGAGTGGCACTGTTTTACATTTTTGCAAATCTCTTTAATATCTAGTTTAACAGAAGATCAGCTAAAATCTTCATATGTGCTCTGCATTCAATCTGTTGCAACATGTTATTTTGAAGTCTGTGAAGAAAAGCTGGTCTCACACAGATGCGCGGTTGGAAAAGGGAGAAGTATGTTAATAGCCTTTCTTGATAATTGTGCATATTCTTGTTATTACACCAAAACTTGATAAGTGGTAGTTTTTAAAGGTCATGTGAAATCTGGAATCTAAAAACCATGTTAATTAACTTTTCATACACAGTTACATTAAAATTAGTTGTTCCAGGGCTTCCCTGGTGGCGCAGTGGTTGACAGTCCGCCTGCTGATGGCCCCCAAAAAAAAAAAAAAAAAAAAAAAAATTAGTTGTTCCAGATCGCTTTTTAAATGGATCTTTCACCTATGCGTGATTTTGTAATATCATGCACTGATCATCTGGAAATATTGGCACATTAACTTACGCAGAGTTTCCAGATATTGACACATTTCATTGCACAGTATTAAAAATCAAATCTGTTCAATAAATAAATAAAAATGAAATCTGTTAATATCATCATTGATCTCATCAGCAAAGTCTATTAAATACTGGGAAGCTGTCAAACTCACAGTGGCAGATACAAGTCCAATATTCTAACTTTCACTTGAAACCTCTAATTTTATCATTGGTAACAGCTTTCCTCAAAGAGGCAGGCACAGTGGTTTATTTTTGAAAACGTGTCTGCTAAATATACAAGTCTGAATAACCATAGTTCATCATTCTTTCAAATAAAAATGGTTACATGAAAAAAACCAGTTAGTTTTGCCTGCAACTCACTCCCACAAGTGGTTTTCATTAAAGCCATTACTGGACAACTATGCAACAGCAGTACTTTACGCATACCTCCCATTCCATCACACAGAATATTTAAAAATGTACACTCAAAGGTAAAGATTTAATAAAATGAATAAGTTTTACTGTTTCATCAACGATATTAAGTTAAACTGGAGCTTTTTTTTTTTGGAGAATGCATGTTGGTGAAAAAAACAATCATTACTAATTCAGCTGGTACTTCTACATTGATTCATGCTATGGCACCAGCAGTTTAACCCACACCATTGATTGGGCACCATCAGTGAATATGTCAATAAAAAAAAGGCAAGAAACATCTTAGAACAATTATTAAAACAGTTCTGACCTCTACCTCTACATAGTAAGTTACCCTAAGAATATCATACTCTCACAGCGCCCCCTGATGGCAGGAACAGAATTTCAACACTACTAACATCCAGAATAAAATTCCTAGAGCAGAGTAAATCCAGGTAAGCAAGCCAGAAGCAGAGCTCCAAGTAAGTAAGGGCACCAGAGAACCCTATAAATGTAGTTATGCTAAATTAATACAAAAATGGTCATGAAAAAATTCCAAAGGGCTTTTCATTCACACAGAGAACTCATTAATTAATGTTCTTTCAGAAAGAAAGAACAAACTGGTATGTATGCTGGAGTATATATATATATATATATATATATATCCTGTTAGCCCATATTTAGTAAAATCTTAAAATAAATGTAGCAATGGCAGCTTTCTCTACTGTGTCCCCACTGCCTCAACCCACGGTCAAGTCATTTTCCTTCTCCACCTCACTCTTTGGATCTCACACTCTAGGCGCTTCCAAAACGACTCTCACTCATCAACGTAGTTCAACCACTAGAAAAACAAAGGCTCCTTTTGTTCCTTTCTCCCAACCCTCTTTTCCTTTTCTCTAGCTTCAGGTGTAGGTAGCTAAGCACCTCAGCTCGTGACATATCTGTCTGGAATGGGTACAGCAAAAGAGACGAACAGTGCCAGTGGCAACAATTCAGTCTAAGAGCTCTGGGTTGAATCAAACACATCCCACACAAGCCCTTTAATCTATAAACTAGAGCCAATGATTCCAGCCAACACCTAGGTTTGGAAAAACTTGAATATACCTCAACCTGAAGCCCAGAATTTTAACTGAAACAGATTGAATTCAGACTGTCAAAGAGATTTCTTACAACAACTCTAAAAACCTGACCTCACGAGGCAGTTTATGCACATCAGTGATCTCGAATACAAATCCGATTTTAGCATTCCAATTCTTCCACTTACTACCTGTGTGATTTCTGGGGCAGTTACATTTAACATCTCCAAGCACAGGGGTCTCCACCTGAAAAATGAGGACAATAATAGTACCTACTTCACAGAGTTGAAACATAGTTTATTTAGGGTACTTAGCCCAGTGCCAGATATACAGTAGGCATACAATAAACCACTGCTAACATCAAGACCTCTAAGAGCAATTCTTCTTTCTAGTGTAAAGGTCAAAATGAAGTACCAGGGCTTCCCTGGTGGTGCAGTGGTTGAGAGTCCGCCTGCCAATGCAGGGGACACGGGTTCGTGCCCCGGTCCGGGAGGATCCCACATGCCGCGGAGTGGCTGGGCCCGTGAGCCGTGGCCGCTGAGCCTGCGCGTCCGGAGCCTGTGCTCCGCGGTGGGGGAGGCCACAACAGTGAGAGGCCCGCATAATGCAAAAAAAAAAAAACAACAACACTATTAACTTGTGCCTGTTAACTGAGGCAAAAGACATTCTTTAAATAATCCACATAACTGTCTAAATTCTCCACTTCATATTATCTAATAAACCATAAAAACATTAAATAATTTAAAAACCATCTGACGCTGGTTAAAAAGATTTTCGTCTATACTTCATGAATGAATATCAAGCACCAACAATAATTAGATGCGATATAGCCATACAAAAAGGAAATAAAGTTCATTTTTACTTTTTAAATGACAGAGAATAATTTCAATAAGATCAAGTCTCGCACTGTGGCACTTAGCTGTAACAGGGCACTCTTTTATCAAAAAACCACAAGAGGAAGTTAAGCTCTGCTTTTCTTTGCATTTTTCATTAAGAGAAAGTGGATTTTTCTTTTGCAAGTATTTATTTGTAAGTAAGGAGGTAAAATTCTAAAAATGACACTGTTGCTGTTGCCAAGTATAAGCAATGAGACTGGGGGTGGTGAAAGAGAAAAGGCTACTACTGCAAGTCCTAACAAAGGCCCAGCACACCAGCCATGGCTAAGCCTGAGTATGAAAGCACTCTTTGTCTTTCTGGTCAATGCAAGGCCATTGAATGTCCCAGTATATAGTAAAGGAAAAAAAAAAAAAAAAAGGGCAGGAGAATAGGGAGGATGGGGAATTCTGCCACTTCAGGGGATATCTCCTCAGCTGCCTGGCTACAGTAAGGATCAAGAGTGCAAGGACACAGAAAAGCTTTCCAAGCATGTAGCTACCCAGTCTTTCGTCTATTAACACAAGCCAGCAAACAAGACTCATGTGCCCTGCTTCCATTACAACTCACCTTACCATTAAACAAAATTTCTAAAACACATTGACCCTTTCAATCTAGTTCATTCAGAAAACTACAGGGGAAATAAAGTCATTTGGCTTCCAATTTAGACTTCAGTAACGATAATCCGCTTGCTTGAAGAGACATCAGAAAAGTTTAATATTATTTTGTTGCTCAAATATTTTTCAAAGGCCAAGTAACCAAAGGAGGCTCCCTAATGAAGGCAGCAGTTCCATGTTTAACACAGGTTCACTAAAGAGACATCACATTTCAGTACACTATACTTGCTTTGAAAATAGCAAGCCCTCAGGGTGTGGATCATAACCTTTTCCTCAGTGCCGTAACTTAACCAACTGGAGGAAAGTTAGTCAAAGAAGCTGTCATAGCTTAATTAAATTTGACTGATAACCCATTGTATACTTATCCATGAAGCTACAGTTGGCATAAGACACCATTTCCTTTAAGGTTCTAAACAAAGAAAAGGCTCATTCTCTAGAATTAAGTATTAAGATTAAAAATAGAAATGTTAATTTGCTTAAAAAATACACACATATACACACACATACCCCCCCCACACACACACACACAGAAAGTTGGTATGTCCTCATTACTGGAAATTTTCATTTCAAAATCCCACTCCATGACTAAGATTTTATATATGCATATGGCTGACTTTATGTAGTACTACATTAGAATTCACTCATGAGACAAATCAGACTGCAAATGCACTTAAACAATTAAAGTTGATTCTGAGGTTATGTAGATTTTGGTTAACTAGAAATTTTGCTTGTAAAATACTTTAGGAATTACTGAATTATATCTTTTGAGTTGAAATGGTTATGAAATTATAAAATCAGAGATTTCGGAGAGTCATGGGAGATAATCTTACAAAAATGAATGTCTAACTAAATAAAGAGAAAAAGACTCAGAAATTAAGTAATGTGCTGAAGGTCACACAACTAAATTTCCTTTATAATGAGAGTAGAAAATGAAAAGCCAAATTTGTGTAAGTTTACTACCTCAGTTTTACTGGGTTATGATCTGCAAATGAATAAATCGTCTACTGTTCCCAAAGGACCTCTAAACAATTTTCTGGAAACCATACTGACTTCTGAAATAAAACAGTATTTTAATGAGAATAAAGGGATATAATAAAAACAAAGAACAGCACCTAAATTTATTTGGTAAATAAAAGGAAGAAGTAAATATTACATACTTTGAAAATAAGACAAAGAAAACTATAGCTGCATTCACAGTCTACAGATCTGTGGTTGCCTGTGCTATTAACTATAACGAGTTTTAAGATCACGTAATCACTATTAAAAAAAAATCAAATGGTAAAAAGGATACAAAGCAGAGAGTACTAGCACAGAAGGATGTAAGACAGAAAATACCTTCCGTCATCCAATATTTTTCTCCTAAAGGTAACCACTGTCGAGTTTCTTATGCATCTTTCCAGAATTTTTCTAAACAAATACATACATTATCATTTTTAACTCTTAAAAATTGTTTCTAAAATTAATCATTATGATTGCTCTAAAATTATCTAAGATGTCAGGGATTCCCTGGCTGTCCAGGGGTTAGGACACGGCACTTTCATTGCCGGGACCCTGGGTTCAATCCCAGGCCGGGAAACTAAGATCCCGCAAGCCGCATAGTACGGCTCCCCAAAATGTCAGATCACTCACTATAGGTTTAAGAAAGAAGAGTAAAATTTCTAAATATGGGTCATTTACATTATGAAAACATAATGATGAAGATTGTTAAAGTTATAAAACAGACAAAAATAAATGTATGAAGTGTTGACAAAACTATTTGATCTAATATTCTGTTAAGACCATTTTTAACATTTAATTTCACACAATGGAGCCAATTAAAATATACATACTAGATAAATGACACTGTCACTTGACAAGTTACATCGTCTATTAATCTTTACAGCTATTTCTCAGTGTATTCCATCTTCATTTCCCCCATTTCTTTTCCATTACAACTTATTAAACCTGTGACAATCCAGTAATCACTCCTTTAAAATTAAATTAGGTCAAATCATAAACTAACAGCAGCACTCCGAGTTCTGATGAAAAAAATCAAAGAACAAAAATCTAATACACTATACATGAAGTCTTCAGTAAATATGTCCTAACAGATCTGAAATTCAAGATGCCAGTTTCTAATATGTATATTCCAACTGATGGAGGTGTACTATGCTAATGAATATGAATCTCAGCAACTCACCGTACCCAACACACATCTCAGTACAAGAGCAATAGAATCAACTTTAAAATCAGACTTGAGCTAGAATCCCACATCTACTACCAAGCTTAGTTTTCTATCATGTAAAAATGGTATTCTTACCAAGTCTGGCACCTAGTAAACATTCAACAAATGGGAGCAATCATTATTACTACTAGTAGTAGTAGCATTTAAAGAAGACCTTTCATACATTATAATAAATGCAAATGCTTCCTATATAGTAATATTTCACAAACAAAACTACTAACAAAGCAGAGTTCCTAGCATAAATGAAAAATGTACATATACATCCCATTTCCTCAGTTTATGAATGCACACACATGCTATGATACAGGTAAATTTCAAGAAATGTGAGAACTTAGCTTTGGACCCAATATCTGACATAAATGATCAAAAATAGCAACTGAGCACACTTTCAATTTTCCATTTTGCCTTGTAAAACAACTTTTACCCCAAACCAACAAGTTAGTAGGGGAAACTTTTAGCTTCTTTTTCAATGGGTCCCAACTACAACACACATGTATGTACATTAGCCATTTCATTGTTTTCCAACCTTTACGCTGTCACTATGAAGAGCAATCGTGAGACACAAAGGTTTTGATGAAAACAATTTGTGAGCAGCGGTTCCTTTCCTCACTGCTCAAATACCAAAATTTTTTGATTCTAAATGCAGTTAGCACTTACCATGCTTCAACTTGCTGTCTTTACAATTATGACTCACAAATCTGTAACTTAAACTCAGATTGTTCTAAGTGATAAAATGTCTTACTCTCTGCTAATCATGTCCTCCTGAAATGTCCCACATGCAAACATGGCCATTTTCTATCACAACTCTACTATTTACCCCTAAAGCACTTCCCTCTTCCTGTTACTCACTGTTTATAGCACTGTCATCTGTCCAGAAGCCCAATGAAGCAGCAGCAATCAACCTTAACTTCTACTCCCTTACCCTATACATCATCTATGCTTCACAACCACATAGAAAATGGGAAAGATCCACTACTATGCCTTAAATTATGACATTTGATTAAGCTTCTTGAATTGCTGTCAATTTTGTCAACTAAACCACTGCTTCAAAATATACTACCGAAGAAAGATAAGTGGCCACTGATTCTTTCATGATTGTCATAAGCATATTACCAAAACTTTGTAAAATAGGAAATTTTTAAACTACCCATGATTCTATCTCCCTAGGCCACTCCTAGCACTTCTATCTATATTTTCTTACAGTCCTTTCTCCTATGTATGCATTTTCTTAGGAAGTTAATGTAGTGTACAATACAATGACTACTCATTAAATCATGTATTTTCCTAGTACAACCATCCCTCAGTATCCCTGACAGATTGGTTCCAGGACCTCCCACAGATACCAAAATCCATAGATGCTCAAGTCTTTTGTATAAAATGGTGTAGTATTCGCACCCACCTTTAAATCATCTACAGACTGCTTATAATACCGAATACAATAGAATTGCTAGTAAAGAGCTGTAAATACAATGTAAATGCTATGTAAACAGTTGCCAGTGTCGGTGCAAATTCAAGTTTTGCTTCTGGAACTTTGTGTAATTTTTTTTTCCCAAATATTTTCCAACTGTGGTTGGTTCAATCAGCAGACATGGAAGACACAGATACGGAGGATCAACTGTATTCATTATTACATTTCACAAATAACTTCATTATAAATATATATGCTTTGTTGAAATTATTTTAAATACAAGACTGTCAAGAAATTAAAAATCATTCAACCACAAGCCAGTGACAATCACCACTAACAATTTAGTATACTTCCTTCCAGTCCTAAGAATTAACTGTTTGATTTCAATTCTGTATTACTAATGAAACTCTGATAGAATATGGAATTTTCCTAATAATGACCTGAACCAACTTTGGCCCTAGTCAGGTTATTAGTCCAAAATACCATGCTGACTTTCAAAAGTCTTTGCTCATCATTTGTACATCTTCAACACTGCAATCCCTAGCATGCAGCAGTCCAGGAATAACTTCCTTAAAGGCGAAGAGCATCACTGAAAGCCTATCAAATTGAAAGAAAATTAATTTCTACCAAACCAGAAGAATAACTCTAATCATCCTTTCATACAAAACGATATACAAGTCTTGGCAAAGACTAGCACTCTCTCTAAAAAACAAAAGAGCATACAGAATTATTTTGTTTCTCCTGTACAGCTAGAAGACAAAAGTGAAACTTCGAAGTTTGAAAAACTGATGAGATGAATTCTAAAACACAACTCTAAGACTAAGGTCAAAATAACACGAGACATATTCCTCTTTATTATTGCTTCCTTCTTGTTGGTGTGTACTCTGTGACCCTAATGTAGAAAGAAAAATGTTACCCCTTTCACAGATCATGACCTGATCCTTCAAGTCTGCTACGGAGCCCAGGAAAAGGTCACCACAGGTTATCCACATCTCATCTCCTAAACACCTCCAGACCAGCTATGACCTGCCCACTCCACTATTTGCTGTCAACTTTCCTAGTTCTTTGACACTACCTCCTCCCACCTCCATTTTGGCCCTATTACCTTCAATCCTCTTTGTCCATCCCATTTAAATGACAACACCATTGGAATCACCACCCCAGCTTACCCTATCTGAACTTCAGCCCCATCCATCACACTATCAGAAAACAGGACACAAGCTGAATTTTGGGTTCTGTAGGTCAAAACCCACTACTCATCTGGTTTTCCCCCACCAGGGAATGAGAAAACAGACACAATAAGACATTCCTTAGCACACAGAATACTCAAATGCAATGCAGAGATACAGAGAAGAGCATAAATACTTCCAGTTCTGTTAAGATTTATTCATTCATTCACTTGCTCATATACTCAACAAATATTTAATAAGAGCCTACTTCATTCCAGACATCAATTTTTAGGAATAGGAGATAGAGTGATTAACAACACAAAGTTCCCACCCTCTTGGAGCTTATATATAACCAGTTAACAATATGTCATCATATCAGTAAATGACACCTTCATCCTGTGGCTTTAATCATCATATATCCAAATACTAAACAAATTAAAAATTCTAAAACAAAAGCTTAAAAAAAAAGAAGGTGCAGATGTTTTTGTTAAATGATGTGAACAGAGTCACAAAGTAGTCTGCAAGCAAAATATTCACACTTATTACATTCTGGAAAAAAAAAAAAATATATATATATATATATGTTTTTCCATTTAGAGGCTATCAAATCACAATCTCATGTTGAAACGTGAAACACATCTATTCTAAATGTTAGCAAAAGTGACCACAAAGTAATCTGCAAGGACTTAACAGTGCAGATTATGGGCAATGCATATACTAGGCAACTAGGGTACAACAGGGCAAAAAGTATTCATTAAATGCCCATCAGTGCAAGGCATTATACTACAGAACACAGACATCCTCAGAGAGCTTACAATTTGGGTAAGTAAGATATGTGTATAACAAATAACCATTCAAGAAAGTTTTTGAGGAATGCCAATCAGAGATGTCAATGACTTTGTAGGAATTCAGAAAACAAAGAAATATTTGTGGACTGAGATGATCAGGAACCATTCTACAAGAAACAGAAGGACTGAAATGGATTGCCGAGGAAGATTAAGACTGAGAAGTAGAAGACCAAGAGGCATTCTAAGTAAGGGAAACAAGAATGTACCTGGAAAATTCTACATTCTAAGTAAGGGAAACAAGAATGTTTGATCAGGAACCATTCTACAAGAAACAGAAGGACTGAAATGGATTGCCGAGGAAGATTAAGACTGAGAAGTAGAAGACCAAGAGGCATTCTAAGTAAGGGAAACAAGAATGTACCTGGAAAAGTCTACATTCTAAGTAAGGGAAACAAGAATGTACCTGGAAAAGTCTACATTCTAAGTAAGGGAAACAAGAATGTACCTGGAATGGTCTACACATTGTGACCAGCATGGGTAGTGCAAGTACACAGGAGGCCTACACAAGATTAGAAAGTCATGTGATGTCAGAGCTAGAAAGGACTCCAATTCTACCACGTCCTTCCACGGATGAGAAAAGTAAGACTCAGGAGAGTCACCAAATACGGCCACAAAGTAAGTCGATGGCAAAACCAAGATTATAACCCAGGTTTTGCTAATGCTTATGACTAAACACTATCTCCTTATTGAGTCTGAGTTACTTGCAGAATGTTCCAAGAGAAAATATGCAGCAGGCAATCAGGCAAAGGTCCAGGAGAAGAAATAGTATAGATCTGTTGTCACCTTAGGATAAGGTTTAAAGTTAAAGGAGCAGATGATATCCCAAAGAAGTATATGGAAGAAAATGAGAGCCAAAGACCAAATCTGAGAAACAATATGGGGGTCAAGCTCTGTTCCCCCCCATTCCTGTCTTAGCAGAATGGATACTGCTGCCATTTTTCACATTACTGGATCTGAAATTGTATCACTGTGCATATGCAAGTTATTTTTGTTTCCTCTCCTCCAAGCAGTAAGCCTTGTAAGACAAGCCCTGTCCTAGACTGAAAGTGTCCCAAGTTCTGCTGGTGACTCTTAACTCTGTTCAACCCAAAAAAGGTAGAAGGCATGAAGAAGCAGCATGTGTTGGAATCTGAGGGAACTCATGTAATCATACTCCTACCCCTTCAAAGTTCTAAGCAGCAGAGAAAGAAAGAGATGCCAGAAAATAATTAAAATATCAGCTTTACTACTGATGAAAGCTAGACCAGAGAATTCAGCTTGTGCCCAAGAACAAAATGGGGTTCCTACTCCATCTGACCTAAGACCTTGGGACTTGTACCTGAGGACTGTTGGGTCAGCAGAACAGACGTTTACCTACCCAGCTAACCAGCAGAATACAGAGTGTGCAAAAGAAGGACCACTGATGTCAGAAGACCTTCAAATAGGGCTTCCCTGGTGGTGCAGTGTTTGGGGGTCTGCCTGCCGATGCAGGGGTCGCGGGTTCATGCCCCGGTCCGGGAAGATACCACGTGCCGCGGGGCGGCTGAGCCCGTGAGCCCGTGAGCCATGGCCACTGGGCCTGCGCGTCCAGAGCCTGTGCTCCGCAACGGGAGAGGCCACGGCAGTGAGAGAACCGTGTACCGCAAAAAAAAAAAAAAAAAAAAAAAAAAGACCTTCAAATAATTAACCCTGTTCTCACCTGAGGCTGAAGAGAAGCACAGAAGGAGCCTGTGCTCTGCAACGGGAGAGGCCACAACAGTGAGAGGCCCGCGTACCACAAAAAAAAAAAAAAAAAAAAAAAAAAAGACCTTCAAATAATTAACCCTGTTCTCACCTGAGGCTGAAGAGAAGCACAGAAGGCTTCTTACCAATAGAACCAAAAATATACTCCTTCAGGTTCTAAGAATTGACTTGATAAGGGAATTAATTTGATGTCTACTAATTTCAATCAAGGTACTGGTTCTCAACCTTAGCTACACATTAGAAACAGCTGTAGAGCTTTCAAAACTCCCAATGCTTAGGCTGCACTCCAGAACTAAATCAGATCTAAATCTAAAAGTGATATTAAGGTTTTAAACTCCTTCCAAGTAATTCCAATGCACAGCCAAGGTTAAGAACAACTAAAGTAAAACAAGAGGAGAAGCCAAACGGTACAGAGTAAGATATCTGAATGAGTGATGAGGAACTTGGAAACATCAAGTAGAAACCAATCTTTTAGCAATTTTGTAGTTAAAATAAGAAAAAAAAAGTCATGAAGAACCTAGGGGTAAGACGGGAATAAAGACACAGACCTATTGGAGAACGGACTTGAGGATATGGGGAGGGGGAAGGGTAAGCTGTGACAAAGTGAGAGAGTGTCATGGACTTATATACACTACCAAACGTAAAATAGATAGCTAGTGGGAAGCAGCCGCATAGCACAGGGAGATCAGCTCGGTGCTTTGTGACCACCTGGATGGGTGGGATAGGGAGAGTGGGAGGGGGGGAGGGAGGGAGACGCAAGAGGGAAGAGATATGGGAACATATGTATATGTATAACTGATTCACTTTGTTATAAAGCAAAAACTAACTCACCATTGTAAAGCAATTATACTCCAATAAAGATGTAAATAAATAAGTAAAGTAAATAAAAAAGCAAAGCAAAACAAAAACACTGAAACAAACGTACTTGGCCAAAATGCCATTCAAGTAGCAGCAGCTTGAGAAAGGTACTTTAGTGTAGAGAAGTTCTGAATAGGTTATGGGCACAGGGGAAGGATTCAGCAGCAGTCAAGAATGTGCGCATGCAAAAGAGGAAGGCCAGGTAAGTAATGGAGCAGGAAGCTTGACAGAAGTGAAAGGCAATGGAAATAGGACCAAAAGAAGATAACGGGGGTGGGGTGGGGGGGAGCTCTGTAAAAGAAAGGACAACTTCCAAAGGAATCCGAGCGAAGATATAAACATAGAAGTATTTTCATAAAAAACTAGGAAGCATGGGGCTTCCCTGGTGGCGCAGTGGTTGAGAGTCCGCCTGCCGATGCGGGGGACACGGGTTCGTGCCCCGGTCTGGGAAGATCCCACATGCCGCGGAGAGGCTGGGCCCGTGAGCCATGGCCTCTGAGCCTGCGCGTCCGGAGCCTGCGCTCCGCAACGGGAGAGGCCACAACAGTGAGAGGCCCGCGTACCGCAAAAAAAAAAAACAAAAAAAACTAGGAAGCAGAACGAGAACACTTATTTCCTTATCTTACATTCCCACAGCTTTACTCTTCTCAGCTAAGTCAAGGAAATTAATTATCTGTACTGGTAAGAAACAGAGGAAGAACTATGGAGAGGAAACAGCCTGAAGTATATGTAAAATGTCTTAATGTAGGAAACAGAGGAGGAGGAGATATTGCAAACTTTCCTTCCCTTTGCTGTGCTCTCTACCACTGATTTCCCAGCCACGTGTATTTTTTTTTTTAATAATAATGATAAGGTATGTGCCCTTCCACCTACGGTTACTCTCACTTCTCATTTTTTAGCAAAAATCATCAAACAGCATCAACTACGTTACTCTAAAGCTTGGCACCATCCACACACATCTGTGGTAGGAAAAAAGAGACACTTTTAAATAGGCAGTCTGTGGACCCTAGACCAAGCTAGTTGAGAATCAATCACTCATAGCATACATAAAACGACCATTTTGGTAGTCTTTGTCTGGCTTAGGATGAAGTTAATTCAAATCTCACCCTGAAGGGCTTCTCTGGTGGCACAGTGGTTAAGAATCCACCTGCCAACGCAGGCGACATGGGTTCGAGCCCTGGCCCAGGAAAATCCCACATGCCGTGTAGCAACTAAGCCCACGCACCACAACTACTGAAGCCCAAGCACCCTAGTGCCCGCGTGCTACAACTACCGAAGCCCACACGCCTAGAGCCTGTGCTCCACAACAAGAGAAGCCACCGAATGAGAAGCCTGCACACGGCAACTAGATAAAACCCGCGTGCAGCAATGAAGACCCAATGTAGCCAAAAATTAATTTACTAATTAATTTTTTTTAAATAAATAAATCTCACTCTGAGATTTTCCACCTCAGCTCAGATCAGCACTGAGCCTAATTATTCCCCTGTACTACTTAAAAAAGTTCATTTTCCACCTTCATAAAATTATTTTATTTCTACTTGAGGTATAATTGACATACAACATTAGTTTCAGGTGTATAACACAATGATTCACTATTTGCATGTATCGCAAAATGATCACCACACTAAGTCTAGTTAACACCTGTCACAATACAGTTTTTTCTTGTGATGAAAACTTTTAGGATTTACAACTTTCAAATACACAATTCAGGTACTATCAACTATAGTCACCATGCTGTACATTATATCCCCATAACTTATGTTTTCATAATTGGAATGTGGTACCATTTGACTCCCTTCACCCATTTCACCCAACCCTCACCCCCGCCACCTATGGCCACCACTGATCTGTTCTCTGTATCTATCAGCTTGGTTTTCTTTTGTTTTTTGTTTTCGTTTTTCAAGATTCCACATATAAGTGAGATCATACTGTGTTTATCTTCATAAAATTCTTTATTGCTTGTTTTTAAATAGAAAAGTGGGAAAGAAAACTTACTTATTTTGAGTAGCTATTGGCCACAATTATATGACTGAAGTTCCTTAAATACTGATACTTCATCGTTTCCGACCACGATGCTATGAGACTAGATATCAATTACAGGAAAAAAAACTGTCGGGCTTCCCTGGTGGCGCAGTGGTTGAGAGTCCGCCTGCCGATGCAGGGGACACAGGTTCATGCCCCGGTCCGGGAAGATCCCACATGCCACGGAGTGGCTAGGCCCGTGAGCCATGGCCGCTGAGCCTGCGCATCCGGAGCCTGTGCTCCGCAACGGGAGAGGCCACAACAGTGAGAGGCCCGCGCAATGAAGAGTGGCCCCCACTTGCCACAACTAAAGAAAGCCCTCGCACAGAAACGAAGACCCAACACAGCCCAAAATTAATTAATTAATTAATTTTTTTAAAAAAGAAAAGAAATTCTGATTTCCTAACTGCAAGGAAGTCAGAATAAAAAAAAAAATCTTCCAACAAACAAAAGCCCAGGACCAGATGGATTCACAGGCGAATTCTATCAAACATTTAGAGAAGAGCTAACACCTATCCTTCTCAAACTCTTCCAAAATATAGCAGAGGGAGGAACACTCCCAAACTCATTCTACGAGGCCACCATCACCCTGATACCAAAACCAGACAGATATGTCACAAAATAAGAAAACTATAGGTCAATATCACTGATGAACATAGATGTAAAAATCCTCAAAAACAATACTAGCAAACAAAATCCAACAGCACATTAAAAGGATCATGCACCATGATCAAGTGGGATTTATCCCAGAGACGCAAGGATTCTTCAATACATACAAATCAATCAATGAGATTCACCATATAACAAACTGAAGGATAAAAACCGTATGATAATCTTGACAGATGCAGAAAAAGCTTTTGACAAAATTCAACACCCATTTATGATAAAAAACCCTCCAGAAAGTAGGCACAGAGGGAACTTACCTCTATGGCAAACCCACAGACAACACTGTTCTCAATGGTGAAAAACTGAAACCATTTCTACTAAGATCAGGAAAAAGACAACATTGTCCACTCTCACCACTATTAATTCAACATAGTTTTGGAAGTTTTAGCCACAGCAATCAGAGAAGAAGAAGAAATAAAAGGAATCCAAATCAGAAAAGAAGGAGTAAAGCTGTCATTGTTTGCAGATGACATGATACTATACACAGAGAATTCTAAAGATGCTACCAGAAAACTACTAGAGCTAATCAATGAATCTGGTAAAGTAGCAGGATACAAAATTAATGAACAGAAATCTCTTGCATTCCTATACACTAATGATGAAAACTCTGAAAGAGAAAACTAAGGAAACACTCCCATTTACCACTGCAACAAAAAGAATAAAATACCTAGGAATAAACCTACCTAAGGAGACAAAAGACCTGTATGCAGAAAACTATAAGACATTGATGAAAGAAATTAAAGATGATACAAACAGATGGAGAGATAGACCATGTTCTTGGACTGGAAGAACCAATATTGTGAAAATGACTACACTACCCAAAGCAATCTACAGATTCAATGTAATCCCTATCAAACTTCCAATGGCATTTTTCACAGGCCTAGAACAAAAAATTGCACTATTTGTATGGAAACACAAAAGACTCCGAACAGCCAAAGCAATCTTGAGGGAAAAAAACGGAGCTGGAGGAATCAGGCTCCCCAACTTCAGACTATACTACAAAGCTACAGTAATCAAGAGAGTATGGTACTGGCACAAAAACAGAAATATAGATCAATGGAACAGGCCAGAAAGCCCAGAGATAAACCCACATACATATGGTCACCTTATTTTGATAAAGGAGGCAAGAATATACAATGGAGAAAAGACAGCCTCTTCAATAAGTGGTGCTGGGAAAACTGGACAGCTACATGCAAAAGAATGAAATTAAAACACTCCCTAACACCATACACAAAAATAAACTCAAACTGGATTAAAGACCTAAATGTAAGGCCAGACACTAGCAAACTCTTAGAGGAAAACATAGCAGAACACACTATGACATAAATCACAGCAAGATGCTTTTTGACCCACCTCCTAGAGAAATGGAAATAAAAGCAAAAATAAGCAAATGGGACCTAATGAAATTTAAAAGCTTTTGCACAGCAAAGGAAACCATAAACAAGATAGACATTTCTCCAAAGAAGATATACAGATTGCCAGCAAACACATGAAAAGATGCTCAACATCACTAACTATTAGAGAAATGCAAATCAAAGCTACAAAGAGGTATCACCTCACACCAGTCAAAATGGCCATCATCAAAATATCTACAAACAATAAATGCTGGAGAGGGTGTGGAGAAAAGGGAACCCTCTTGCACTGTTGGTGGGAATGTAAATTGATACAGCCACTATGGAGAACAGTATGGAGTTTCCTTAAAAAACTAAAAATAGAACTACCATATGACCCAGCAATCCCACTACTGGGCATATATACCCTGAGAAAACCATAACTCAAAAAGAGTCATTGGGTTTTCCCTGGTGGTGCAGTGGTTAAGAATCTGCCTCCCAATGCAGGGGATGTGGGTTCAATCCCTGGTCAGGGAACTATGTCCCACATGCATGCCACAACTAAGAGTTCACATGCCACAACAAAGGAGCACGTGTGCCACAACTAAAGGAGCTGGTGAGCTGCAACTAAGGAGCCTGCATGCCTCAACTAAGACCTGGCACAACCAGAAATAAAATAAAATAAAATAAAATAAAATAAAATAAAATAAAATAAAATAAAATAAAAGAGTCATGCGCCCCAATGTTCATTGCAGCACAATTTACGATAGCCAGGACATGGAAGCAACCTGTGTCCACTGACAGATGAATGGATAAAGAAGATGTGGCACGTATACACAATGGAATATTACTCAGCCATAAAAGGAAGCAAAATTGAGTTATTTGTAGTGATGTGGATGGACCTAGAATCTGTCATACAGAGTGAAGTAAGTCAGGGAAAAACAAATACTGTAAGCTAAAACATATATATGGAACCTAAAAAAAAATATATGGTTCTGAAGAACCTAGGGGCAGGACAGGAATAAAGACGCAGACGTAAAGAATGTACTTAAGGGCACAGGGAGGAGGAAGGGTAAGCTGGGACGAAGTGAGAGAGTGGCATGGATATATATACACTACCAAATGTAAAATCGATAGCTAGTGGGAAGCAGCCGCATAGCACAGGGAGATCAACTCGGTGCTCTGTGACCACCTAGAGGGGTGGGATAGGGAGGTGGGAGGGAGACGCAAGAGGGAGGGGATATGCGGATATATGTATATGTATAGCTGATTCACTTTGTTATACAGCAGAAACTAACACAAGATCGTAAAGCAAGTATACTCCAATAAAGATGTTAAAAAAAATAAAATTGACATAGATTCTCTCTTCTTGTTTCTAAAAAAAACCCCAAAAGATTGATACATATTATTAGGTCAATAATAAGCTGAGAAAAATAGCTTTCTCTTTAAAATAGAATATTCCTTAGCATCCATAAATTAGTTTTAATTATATAAGCTTAGAACCTTACACACACTTTCAATGCCTCTTTCTTAAAAAAAACCTAAGTCCATTTGTATTTGTAGTATGGTAAAAAACTTCCAACTTTCTTTTTAAACCTTTTACATTCAGTTAAATCAATTTTTTAAAAAACATTATAGCAATAAAAATTAATAAAATACAGCTATATACAACTGCTGTGAATCTCACAATGTTGAATAAAAGAAACCAGACACTGCGTTTACATTCAATATAAAGTTCAAAACCTGACAAAAATAATCTATGCTGTTAGAAGCAGGTCAGGGACCTTCCTGGTGGTGCAGTGGTAGAATCCGCCTGCCAATGCAGGGGACACGGGTTCAATCCCTGGTCCGGGAAGATCCCACATGCCACGGAGCAACTAGGCCTGTGCGCAACTACTGAGAAAAAACTTCCAACTTTCTTTTTAAACCTTTTACATTCAGTTAAATCAATTTTTTAAAAAACATTATAGCAATAAAAATTAATAAAATACAGCTATATACAACTGCTGTGAATCTCACAATGTTGAATAAAAGAAACCAGACACTGCGTTTACATTCAATATAAAGTTCAAAACCTGACAAAAATAATCTATGCTGTTAGAAGCAGGTCAGGGACCTTCCTGGTGGTGCAGTGGTAGAATCCGCCTGCCAATGCAGGGGACACGGGTTCAATCCCTGGTCCGGGAAGATCCCACATGCCACGGAGCAACTAGGCCTGTGCGCCAAAACTACTGAGCCTGCGCTCTAGAGCCCGCGAGCCACAACTACTGAGCCCACGTGCCACAACTACTGAAGCCCATGCACCGAGAGCCCATGCTCCACAACAAGAGAAGACACCGTAATGAGAAGCCTTCGCATTGCAACAAAGAGCAGTCCCCGCTCGCTGCAACTAGAGAAAGCCCGCGCGCAGCAACGAAGACCCAATGCAGCCACAAATAAATAAATAAAATAATTTTTTTTAAATGCATTTGAAATTAAGAGACAGCAACTTAAACAAAAAAAGAAGTAGGTCAGTGGGAGCAAACTGGAAAGTAAGCTGAGGATGGAGGGTGGTCTTCTGCTTGATATCCTATACTGGTGCTTGCAGTATCAGAAAACTTATTGTGATATTCACTTACAATTTTGTTTTGGGGTGGTTTGTTACACAGCAACACAGATAAACTTCATCTACGCACAAATACAATTCTTCCACTATAATAAAATTGGGGGCGGCCTTATAGCCACGTATTGCCAAGTTTCTAAACCTCATGTGTAAAATGGAGTTGCTGTGAGGATTAAACAAATGAAACCCTTACACTGTAGCTAGCATAGAGTCAGTGCTCAAAAAATGTTAGCTTTGGGGGGCAGGGGGGTGTTCCTTTAGTGCTTTCTAAATATACCACATTTGTTTTCTCTTCTCTACCTTTGCCTCACCTTCAATCACCTAGCTCCTTCGAACTCACCAAATCCCAACCATTCTGAAGAACCAGTTTAAACCCTTCCTCGCTGACCAAGTATTTTATGATTACTCTTACCTTTGAGTTTCCCTTTTCTAAGATCAACTGTATTTACTGACTACATACACAAAAAACAGCAATGTAATTTATTACTATAAATGTATATAGTTAAGTTTTACTTACCTTAAAAGAATGGTATTTAACTTCCCCCATGTGTTCCACAGTGCATAGGAGAGAAGATGAAATAACCTAACTAGAATTTACAAACTTTAACTTGTCACACAGATGAATAACAATACAAGTATTCTAGTTGGATACCCCCAGGATCTTCTAAATATTCCTAATACTTAAGTGATCAACGATAACTAATCCACCACTTCAAACACCTACTTCAATGCCCCAACTAAGAGTTAGGTAAGTAGCATGAAAAAAGGAGGGAAAATTCCACATTTTAAAGCTGAAGCTCAATAAGAACATGCACCTATGCTATAAAAACCAAAGGCTAGGACTTCCCTGGCGGTCCAGTGGTTAAGACTCCGCGCTTCCACTGCAGGGGGTGTGGGTTCAATCCCTGGTCGGGAACTAAAATCCCACATGCCTCACAGTGTGGCCAAAAAATAAATTGAAAAAAAAAAAAGGCTAATTGTTCCACCTCAGTCTGCTCCTAGGATGAAACGGGATGCTGAAGGTAAGAGAGAGAGAGGGGTGCCACTTTAGAGAAAAGAGCCTCTCAGCACTGGCAGGGTACTGGTGGAAGAATGATAAAATTAAACACAATAGTAATAGCAGAGACACTATTGAGCACTCCCTGCAAGCTGGGCTCCCTGCTAAGCATGCACATGCACTTGTCATTTAAGACTCAAAACAATTTGTGAAGCAGGTGCTGTTATTAAACCGATTTTACAGATTAGGAAGCTGAGGAACAGAGAAGTTAGGTGGCTTTCCCAAGGTCACACAGCTAGAGCAGAGATTCGACCCAGGTCACCTGAGCTCTAGTTCCAGTGAAGCCTATGGCCACCATCCTCTATTTCCCCTCTGGCATGAATTCATGTATTTATAAACAATGAACTTAAGGACCACAGAGAAGCTTAAACGAAGCTATACTTAAATTTGAAAGAATAAAGGAATTCAGATGAGCTCTCAATAGAGTTACCTCTTCCACAACATTATATGAAAATTCCTTTATGCCAAAGAACAAATTGCAATCATTAATTAAAAATAATAACATTTAAATATTTTTTGTGTGTGTTTTTTTTTTTTGCGGTACGCGGGCCTCTCACTGTTGTGGCCTCTCCCGTTGCGGAGCACAGGGTCCGGACACACAGGCCCAGCAGCCATGGCTCACGGGCCCAGCCGCTCCGCGGCATGTGGGATCTGCCCGGACCAGGGCTCGAACCCGTGTCCCCTGAATTGGCAGGTGGATTCTCAACCACTGCGCTACCTGTGAAGCCCCTCATTCTCTCTTAATGGTAAATTATCAAAATATCTGAAGGCTGGAAGACATCTATCTAGTCTCAAAAGATCTGCAATTCTTTTTATCTGCCCTAGTCCCAATGACTCTGAGATATCAGTGAGCTTAAATAATACAAGACACTTGAGGGGGAAACAAAAGGAATCAATCAAAAAAGGAAATGATGCTTTCAGTACCTAAACTGAAGTAATTCACAGCATTTGGGTCAAAACTGGCTTAAAACTTAATGGCACTAAAGTAAAAAAAAAAAAAAAAAAAAGAAGGGAGCTGGAGACAGATTGCATTGGATAATTTTTTAAACAGCAGAAAACTTATTGCAAAAAAACAGCTTCTTTCCTAGATTATAATCAAGTAAAGTTTTGCCACAAAGGTCCCATGAAAAACACACAAAATATTATTTTTTTAAATTTCAGTGATAACAAAAAGCATGCATTAAATGACAATATAGTGAAGGCATTTCTATGACATAGAAATGCTATGGCATACACAGTTATCTTTTTGATGGTCAAGGGATCAACTCAGGGATTAAAAATACATATTCTCTTCCTTAAATATCTCAAATATTATATATCTCTTCCAAATACTCAAGGTGTATGACAGAGCTTTAGACAAATGTATTCCAAATGCAAACATTCAAACTGCCATCCAAGAACCCATAGTAAAGATGTGCTATTGCTTGTTATAGGGGCACCACTGGCTTCAAACACCAGAAAGCCAGCAAATCTGAGACACGCAGACCTAGGAGATACTGCAGGTTCAGTTCCAGACCACCACAATATAGTTAGTATCACAATAAAGTGAGCCACGCAAGTTTTTTGGTTTCCTAGGGCACATAAAAGTTATGTTAACACTATACTGTAGTCTATTAAGTGTACAATAGCGTTGTCTTAAAAAAAAAAACTGTACATACCTTAATTAAAAAACTTTATTGCTAAAAAATGCTAACCATTATCTGATAACTCAGTCTGTGAAACACAATAAAGTGCAATAAAACAAGGTATGCCTGTACTGGGGTAGGTTTTATTTTGCTTCTACAGAAGGCCAACTCACTGAGCTATGTACAGAGAGGAAGGCTTGAATGCCTACAGTAGAAACAGATTCTTCAGAATTCTGAAATCTTCTCAAACTGTAATACCCAAAATTTGTTGAAATCTCAATATGCTGGCTTTCTCATTTTTCTGTAAAGTCCTTTTTTTGACAGTATATTTTTATTTAATTTTCTACTGAGGTAGAGTTGATTTAAAATATTATATAAATTTCAGGTGTACAACAGTGATTCACAATTTTTAAAGGTTAGGTTCCATTTATAGTTATTATAAAATATTGGCTATATTCCCTGTATATCCCTGTAGCTTATTTATTTTATACACAGTAGTTTGTCCCTCTTAATCCCTTACCCCTATCTTGTCCCTCCCCACTTCCCTCTCCCCCACTGGTAACCACTAGTTTGTTCTCTATAGCTGAGTCTGTTTCTTTTTTGTTATATTCACTAGTTTGTTTCATTTTTTAGATTCCACATATAAGTGATATCATACAGTATGTCTTTCTCTGTCTGATTTATTTCACTTAGCATAATGCCCTCCAAGTTCATCCATGTTGCTGTAAATGGCAAAATTTCATTCTTTTTTATGTATGAGTAGTATTCCATTGTATATATATGTACCACATCTTCTTTCTCCATTCATCTGTCGATGGCCGTTTACGTTGCTTCTATATCTTGGCTACTGTAAATAATGCTGCTATGAACACTGGGGTGCATGTATCTTTTTGAATCGGTGTTTTTTTCTTCAAATATATACTCAGGAGTGGGACTGCTGGATCATATGGCAGATCTATTTTTAGCTTTTTGAGGAAACTCCATTCTGTACAGCCCTTTTTAAAGGAAGCATAAAATGGAATTCATTTCAGTCTGACAACAAGGTATATTCCTAAAAAGTTAAATAGCTTAATTCTTTGAATAAGAGTAATACTAACCATTTTGAACTGGTCACACTAAAGACCTTCATTTTTATGAAAACATATGCCAAGGAGCTCCTTTTCTCAATGGCTAACCAAAAACAGGCGGAGAGGATAACACATCAGTCGTGATTTTCTGTTACTATGGTGTTTTCTGGCTTTGTCCTCCAACACCAAGTAGGTCTAAGATTCCTCCACAGCAGTTTTTAACTGTTTCAACTTATTCAGGTTAAGAAACAAGTTCTACAAGACCACATTTAAAGTGACACACACATTACCAAAGAATGTACCCAAGCAAGATCAACTACTACAAATATGAACAAGAGGCAAAAAATTTAATTATATATCCGCTTAAATCCACTGACTTCTCAATAACTGTGTACCCAATACAATGCTATTATGTAAAAGATCAAATCTGGCTTATGTATATGGAGCTTATGAGATATAAAAAAAAACAGCTTTTTAAAAGAGGAAACACAATTAGACAGTATAATATGATCACCTTAGCATAAAACAAGAAAACATGACAATTCTTCATGCCTGGAGAACTGAGCTTGGAAAGCAAAAACTTCTGATAATTACAGATCTAATTTAAAGGTTTTTTTTACTGGTATTAAAGCTCTAACATTAATATATAATAGTATATCACGTTAACATATATGAGCAATTCTCGGAAGTCAGATTAATATGATAAAACGAGAACAAGAGCTTTAATTAGGATGCTCCATTAGCCTATAAATACAACCGGATTTAGTTACTTAAGCACTAATTATCTCTGTATACCCAGTACCAGATCAATTTCAGGGAGACAGTAACACTGAAGATTTTAATAGTCACCAGTTTATTTCAAAATAGAAAAATGAACCAGGCATATCTTGATGATGATCTTCTGGAGTTAATTCCATCAAGATCATTCAATTCTTGACTAAGTTACTGTGAAACAAAAATAAATAGGGAAGGCCTAGAAACAGTGCTTAAGTACTGTTGAAATAGTGACCTCACTTTGTCAATGACAAAGGGCCCTTATAAAGAAAGTCTTATGGTTACATATTCCATATAATAAGAATAGCTAACATTATTAGGCACTTACTAAGCCAGGCCCTGTTCTAGCACATTAATTCATTTACAACAAACCTAGGAGAAAAGTTCTACTGTTTTGCTCCATTTCAGGATGAGACAACTGAAGCACAGAAAAGGCAAAAAAAAACAAAAACAAAACTTTTCCAAGCTTCCTAAATATTCTAACTCCAGAGTCAATACTCTTAACCATAATACTACACTGCATTTATATAAAGTATTAAGTCTTAAGCTGAAGAGACCTAAAGAAACAAACATTTGTCAAGATAAGGGAAACAAAGGCATCAGGTACCAGAGTTACCACATTAAGAAAGTTGGCTCTATTTCAACTGATGAACCAGTAGCTGAGTTTGTCCTTGAACTCTCACCTCTGTACTCCAATCTACTTTCCCCAGGTAGTGGCATTCCCCCTCCTTGATAGGCATCAAGTGTCTTTAGCATCACTTAAAATAGCAAAAGACTGGATCTCAATCACAAATAACATACCTTAATAGACAGATGACCAAATACAGTTTAGAGACTTCTGGAAGTATTCCTATTTCATCACAAGAATAGGTTCCTTAAGCTCAGAGAAAAATGTTCTAAAAGTAAAATTTAAGATACTACCTAGGAAACTGAACAAATATTTTGGAAGAAAACAGGGTCATCCTGATCTCTGTAGACAAAGGGAATGATATGGTAATGCAGCGTAGTAAGACATTACAGATTTTAAGTGGGTAGGTATATGTAAAATCAGAGTAATTCTTACAAGTCATATAAAATATCATGTCTCAGCTCTAAACCCTGCAAAGCCTTCCCATATCAAAATAAAATTCTTACCATTTCCTACATGAACTTGCTCCCCACTTCCTCATCTCCAACTACACTGGCCACCTTTAGGTGCTTCAAATGTATGTACATGGGACAACCTCAGAGATCTAACCCCACCTATGCATTAAGTCCATCCTGGCTTCCTAGCAACAGTATGTTAATAGCTTGTTTTGAGGACTCAGAGATTCAAACAGCAACTACCTCATAAACCATTTGCCACAGAGCTAGCATCTTACATTGATCATCAGGCACTAATATTCATGAAATTACCCAGCTCCTCCAGGAGAGAATGTGAGAAAAGTACATACAACAAATGAAAGAAATAGTATGGGTAAAAAAAAATCAAGCATCTGTATTAAAAATATAATGCCTTCAATCAACAAAATGGGCAGAAGGTCTAAATAAACATTTCTCCAAAGAAGACATACAGATGGCCAACACGCACATGAAAAGATTAGAGAAATGCAAATCAAAACTACAAAGAGGTTAGAGAAATGCAAATCAAAACTACAAAGAGGTATCACCTCACAGCAGTGAGAATGGCCATGATCAAAAAGTCTACAAATAATAAATGCTGGAGAGCGTGTGGAGAAAAAGGAACCCTCCTACACAGTTGGTAGGAATATAAATTGGTACAGCCACTATGGAGAACAGTATGAAGGTTCCTTAAAAAATTTTAAATGGAGTTATCATATGATCCTGCAATCCCACTCCTGGGCACATATCTGGAGAAAACTATAATTCGAAAAGACACATGCACCGCAATGTTCAGTGCAGCACTGTTTACAATATCCAAGACATGGAAGCAACCTAGACGTCCATCAACAGATGAATGGATAAAGAAGATGTGATACACACACACACACACACACACACACACACACACACACACACACACACGGAATACTACTCAGCCACAAAAAAGAATGAAATAATGCCATTTGCAGCAACATGGATGGACCTAGTGATTATCATACTAAGTGAAGTAAGCCAGTCAGAGAAAGACAAACATCATATGATACCGTTTATATGTGGAATCTAAAAGAAAAACAAAAAGATACAAATGAACTTATTTGCAAAACAGAAAGAGACTCACAGACATAGAAAACACTTATAGTTACCAAAGGGGAAAGGCAGGGGAGGAATAAACTGGGAGATTGGGATTAACATATACACACTACTATATATAAAATAGATAGTCAACAAGAACCTACTGTATAGCACAAGGAACTATACTCAATATTCTATAATAACCTATATGGGAAAACAATCTGAAAAAGAATATATATATACATATAACTGAATCACTGTGCTGTACACCTGAAACATGATATTGTAAATCAACTATATTTCAATAAATATATATAATGTCTTACACATTACATAATTCACTTCACCAGCTCTGCCAGTAAAAGTAAAAGAAATATTTCTTCCTACAATTTAAAAGGCACCAATGAAAAGAACTTAAGTTTGAGCAATGTCAGTCATGTAACTTTGCTTTTGTCATGATGAAGCTCAGATTCAAATCTGTAACCCACAACCAACAACCATCCACCGTCTTTGGCATTCATTTCTATATAATACTCATGCTCTACCTATCTGTCTGTTTGTTGGTACTTTTTTAATCCCCATCCTTATTTTCCCTTTGCTTTGATTTCTTTATCTGGTTTTATTTTTTTATTGAAGTAACACTGATTTATAACATTGTATAAGCTTCATCTGTACAACATTATGTTTCTACTTCTGTATACCCTACAGCATGCTCACCACCAAAAATCTGGTTTCCATCTGTCACCATACAGTTGATCCCCTTTACCCATTTTGCCCTCCCCCTCTGGTAACCACTACTGTGTTCTCTGTAACTATATTTGGTTTTGTTTAATTTGGTTGTTCTTTTATTTTGTTTGTTTATTCGTTTTTATATTCCACATATGAATGAAACCACACAATATTCATCTTTGCCTGACTTATTTCACTTAGCATGATACCCTCAACGTCCATCAATGTTGTCACAAATGGCAAGATTTCACCTTTTTATGGCTGAGTAGTATTCCGCTGTGTGTGTATGTGTGTGTGTGTGTGTGTGTGTGTGTGTGTGTGTGTGTCTATACACCCCGTCTTCTTTATCTCTTCATCCACTTATGGGCGCTTAGGTGGTTTTCATAGCTTGGCTATTGTAAATAGTGCTGCAATGAACACAGGGGTGCATATATCTTTTCAAAGTGTTTTTGTATTCTTTGGATAAATACCCAGAAGTGGGACAGCTGGATCATATGGTAGTTCTATACTTAACTTTTCTGCGGAATGTCCAATACTGCCTTCCATAGTGGCTGTACAAATTTACACTCCTACCAACAGTGTATAAGGGTTCCCTTTTCTCCATGTCCTCGCCAACACTTGTTATTGCTTGTTTTTTTATCTATCTCTATTTCTGACTGTGTTGGGTCTTCATTGCTGCACGTGGGCTTTCTCTAGTTGCAGCGAGCAGGGGCTACTCTTCGTTGCGGTGCGCAGGCTTCTCATTGCAGTGGCTTCTCTTGTGGAACATGGGCTCTAGGCACACAGGCTTCAGTAGTTGTGGCACGCGGGCTTCAGTAGTTGTGGCTCATGGGCTCTAGAGCACAGGCTCAGTAGTTGTGGTGCACGGGCTTAGCTGCTCCATGGCACGTGGGATCTTCCCAGACCAGGGCTCGAACCCGTGTCCCCTGCATTGGCAGGCAGATTCTTAACCACTGCACTGCCAGGGAAGTCCCACTTGTTTTATTGATAATAACCATTCTGGCAGGTATGAGGTGATATTTCATAGTGGTTTTGACTTGCAGTTCCCTAATAATCAGCAATGTTGAACATCTTTTCCTGTGCCTGTTGGCCATCTGTATGTCTTCTTTGGAAAAATGCCTATTTAGCTACTCTGCCCATTTTTTTTTAATCATGTTGTTGTTGTTGAGTTGTATGAGTTCTTTATATATGTTAGATATTAACCCCTTATCGGATATAGCATTTGCAAGTATCTTCTCCCATTCCGTAGGTTGTCTTTTCATTTTACTGATGATTTCCTTTGCTGTGCAGAAGCTTTTTAGTTTGATGTAACACCATTTGTTCATTTTTTGCTTTTGTTTCCCTTGCCCGAGAAGACAGATCTAAAAAGATATTGCTAAGGCCATCTTTACCTAATTTTATCATCTATTATTATTTCAAGTATTTTTGTAAACCACTTTGAATCCTTCTCTGAATGAAGTTTAGCACAGATTAATTAACTCTACAGATTACTATTAAATTTCTGTTTCTGCTTAAGATACAGAAAACTACAAAAACATGGCACCCTCTCTAACAGAAGAAAAGACCAGATTACCTGAAACACCACAACCTTTCCTGAGCCCATGAGACTGCTGAAGTTGCAAGGCAACCAAATAACCTGAATTCCAAAGAGGAACAAGACCCTCCAATAAAGAACATATATGGTAGACGAGAAGAGAAGGGGGTAATCATAATACAGTGAATAAAAAGAAGATCTGCTAAATACTTACTGAATTCCTAAAAGGCATAGGCTAGCATGCCAACTTCCCAACTGGGTGCCCTACCCACAACAGGAGCCTGCACGCACTTGCAAGCTCTCCTCCACTGGCCTCCACAGGGTGCTCATGAAAAAGATTGGTTTCATGGCAGAAGACCAGAGAGAGTCCCACTCAACGGCACAGGAATTCAGGAGATGACCAGTCATTGCTGGGAAGAGGCACAAAGCCGCACTTGATTCCCCATATCCTCTTCTCCTATGAAGCAAAGGTGTTAGGCCACTGGAGTAGGGGCAGCAAACCCTTTCTGTCCTAGGACACTGGCAAACATCTGTTGTTGCTGAGATAAAGAGATAAGCAAATCCCTCTATCCCTGTGGGGAGGGGTAAGTAACCATCTTGTGCCTAGGATCCCACACAAATACACCACCCAGGAGCCTCCTAATGCTGGGAGAGGGGCAGAAAACCCTGTCCAAGAATAAGTACAAACATAAGGCAAACAATGGCTGCCACAAGGAGGAGAGGGAACAAAGTCCTATATATAAGGCCCAGATGAACAGGGTCTGCAAAAGACTGAAGCTGAACTGAGACAACTGCCTCCAACATAATCATAACACCAAGGAGCAAGCAACAGCATTCTACCACCAGGGGTAACAGTAGCCACCACTACAAGACTATGAAGACTGTGGTGCACTGAAAGTAATGATAAAGACAATGAAACCCCAAACTAGCTCAATTCATGACTAGTTTGGCTTAACACCACACACTGACAACCCAACAGAAGTGGGGTGTACCCATTTCCAAACATAAATACAATTTACCTCAGTCTCAACTGTTGTTCTATACACCATGCCCAACACCTAAACAAAAATTATGAGACACACAAAAAAAGAAAACAGCCTATGGCCAAGAGAAAAAGCAATCAATACAGGTAGACTCAGGGATGATTCAGATGCTAGAACTATCAGAGAAGGATATTTTTTAATTGTGATTAATATGTTAAAGGACTTAGTGAAAAAGGTGGACAACATACATGAACAGATTAGATAATATCAGCAGAGATGAAAATTTTTCTATACGTTAAATGTAAATGCTAGAAATAAAAAATACAATGTCAGAGATAAAGAATTCCTTCTACAGATTCAGCAGCAGACTGGACTCAGCTGATGAAAGAATCAATAAACTTGGAAAATAGATGAAGACATCAACAGAAATTATCAAAACTGAAACACAGGGAGAAAATAAGAAAAACAGAAGATCCAATGTTGAGGGACTATCAAATGGTCTAACATACACGTAAATGAGGTCTCAGAAGGAGAAAGGAGACTAAGGCAGAAGAAATACTTGAAAAGATAAAGGCCAAGAATTTTCCAGAAATAATAAAAGATATCAAACAGACTCAAGAAGCTTCAAGAAATCCCAAGCAGGATAAAATAAAACAACACACATCTGCCTAGCCGCATCAAACAGCTTGAAGGCAAACAGAGGGGGTAAAAGATACTACATACATAATCAAGAACAAAGATAAGAATTACAGTAGATCTTATCAGAAACTATGCAAGCCAGAAGACAATGTTTTCCACTACTTCAATGCTGTAAAAGAAAAAATCTGTCAACCCAGAATTCTATATGCAGGAAAATTATTTTTCATCATGAAGGCAAAGATCACTATCAACCTAAACAATGTTCTCCATGCCAAACTGAAGATAAATACTGCTAGATATTTTTACTTGAAATGCAATAAACATAGTAAAAAGTGTCTGTACTTGAAATGATGTTAAAATATTGAGAGGTTACTTTCCATATTATTCAGACATTTTCCTTAACATTCAAATGAAAGTTTATCATCTACTAAACACACTTCTAAAAGCCCTTCCTGAGCTTCCCTGGTGGCGCAGTGGTTAAGTATCCGCCTGCCAATGCAGGAGACATAGGTTCAAGACCTGGTCCAGGAAGATCCCACATGCCGCAGAGCAACTAAGCCCATGTGCCACAACTACTGAGCCTGCGTGCCACAACTACTGAAGCCCATGTGCCTAGAGCCCATGCTCCGCAACACGAGAAGCCACAGCAATAACTCCGTGCACCACAACGAAGAGTAGCCCCCACTCGCCGCAACTAGAGAAAAGCCGGCATGCAGCAACAAAGACACAATGAAGCCAAAAATTTAATTAATTAATTAATTAATTAAAAGCTCTTCCTGTTAACCCTGATACCTCTCATCCAGTCTATGGTTTACAATACTATGGAGGAACTGAGGCAATTAAAAGAGAATGAAACAAACCTAGGGAAAAATGCTGAATGAAAAAAAAAAAGGTTCTCTCTGAAGAGTAGAATTATGAGTCAAACTTTTTTTCTTCACAACATCTAAAGCTTCAGATTTTCCATTATGGGGCTTCCCTGGTGGCGCAGTGGTTGAGAGTCCGCCTGCCGATGCAGGGGACACGGGTTCGTGTCCCGGTCCAGGAAGATCCCACATGCCGCGAAGCGGCTAGGCCCATGAGCCATGGCCGCTGAGCCTGCGCGTCCGGAGCCTGTGCTCCTCAACGGGAGAGGCCACAACAGTGAGAGGCCCGCGAACCACCCAAAAAAAAAAAAAAAAAAATTTTCCATTATGAACAGTTATTATTTTTGTTTCAGACGGAAAAAAAATCCTATTACACAAAAATGACAACGTACCATAGTTAAACAATACTGCACTTTACAGACAGGGCTGAAGTCAAGTACAAACCCTTTCTTTCTTCATAGTTGGTACCTATACCGTACCGGTATGGAGTACCGCTGCTAGTTACAGGAAAGTGAATGCAGAGCAATCAAGTAAACACAGTCCTACCTTCTACCATAGCCCTACCTTTCAGAGTAATAAAAATCAAAAAGGAGCAGCTTATAGCTTACATATTCCACTCATCACCATCTTCTCCAACAATTAAAAAAGAGCCTAATAACAAACTAGGTTTCCAAGCAGCTATTTAAACCCAAAGGCCATAAATACTAAGGTTTGAAAAATATCTGATATGCTGATAATAAAGCACCCAGGGTGGTTTAAGAGCCTTTATATACTCTAGTCCTCCCCATTATCCAAATAACGTAAGTACTCCTACTGCCATTTATGGATAAGGAATTTAGATATTAGAATTTAGATCCTTAAAGATCACTGTCGGGACTTTCCAGGCGGTCCAGTGGTTAAGACTCCACATTCCCAAGGCAGGGGGCATGGGTTCGATCCCTGGTGGTGGAATTAGATCCCACATGCCATGCAGCAAAAAGAAAAAAAAAAAAGAGAGAGAGATCACTATCATCATATGCATTATCCCTAGTCCTTAAATTGTATTCCTAGATTTCCATTGTGTATTTTAATGTCACTTGCTTCTTCATTGCTTATGCCTATCAACAGTGAACAGACCATATTTAATAAAAACCTCATGTAAGAATTATACTTCACTGTGCAAAATAATTTGAAATGGTCTTGTCCCTACCCTTCAGGAGACAAAAATCTTTTGCTTTTTGGCCACTCCCCACAGCATGCAGGATCTTACTTCCCTGACCAGGGATCAAACCAGTGCCCCCTGCAGTGGAAGCTTGGCGTTCTAACCACTGGACCAGCAGGGAAGTCCCAAAAAATCTTAATTGCTCAAAATATTGGCTAATAATACTTAGATTAGCTCTTTCAAACAAAACCTTGCAACTTCTCAGTCAAAATGACTTAATAACTCTATACAGAAATACAAAGTTGGAAGTAAGTTCAGAAAATCCTCACAGGCTGAAAAAATACACACAAAACAATTTAGATTTAATAATTCTGATTTCTTCCACAACTGAATTAAAACTAAAATGATTTAGAAAACTCAAATATAAGTATGTAGTAAATATAAAACAAATACACTGCACTAATAAATCCCAAATTCAGGATAACAGTTACCTCTAATGAAAGAATCAAGTGATAAAGGAGGGGTACATGCTGAGGTCTTTAATTATACTGATAATGTTTTGTTTGTGAAGCTGGTTAACGGATACTTGGGTTTGCTGTACTACAGTGTACTTCTGTATAGTATCTGCAGTATTTCAAAACACAACTTTTAAGTTTTCAAACCAGATATGTCACTCTTTATCTCCCTGAACACAAATGTAAATAATCATTACCATACTATTACTGTAGTTTCTAGAAGAACAACTATATCCCACCACATACACTAAACTTACACACTAACTCCAACCATGACAAGTAAATGCCTTTTGTGACAAAAGACAGTATAACCCATTTTCATCATTTATACAGTGAGGTCAATCCCACCTACCTATTCACAGTAGTACTATGAAAACGAAGTGGGACAAAAAATGAACAGTCCACATGTTCATCAAATGTTAGTTATTATTAGTGGCAACTGCTAAAGTACAAAAATGCAAAAATTATGACATTGTATGTCAGTATTTACAAACTGTAGGTCTTCACATGTGTACTTATTCCTGACAGTGTATACATTTTCTTCCACTCCTAATTTGTGGAATAACCTTGGGAATGGATACATGTATAACTAACATGGGTGAAAAACATATCTAGCTCCCAGATATGCAATAAATCATGCCAAAAATCTTCAGAGGCAGTGTTTAAAGCTTCCTGTTCTCAGTATAGGCTTCTAGTTAACATTATTTATTAGTGTCTACTTTGTGCCTAGCACTAACGGACCCTAGAGAAATAGAAACAAAAAACATAATTCCTGCCTTAAGCATTTAGTTTAGTAAAGAAAATAAATAATAAATTTATCTATAGCTGTTAGTAGAGCAACTAACCCAGCTGGAAAGAGGTGTGAAGTACCACCCTACTGATGGGTGCTCTCCGCCATATAACTCCTCCTCTTTATCCTTTCCCTTGCCCCCAGCTCTGCTAGTCCTGGTCTTCTCTGAAAGCAGACAGGAAAGCAGTATTTACCCTTTCTATATACTACAGAACTGCATTATTCACTAGTTAACCTCTAAGCCACACGGGGCTATAGAGCACTTGAAATACAGCTACCACAAGGTGGATGTGCTATAAGTGTAAAATATACACTGGAGTACAAAGACTTAGTACAAAGAAAGAATGTAAAATACAGTATCTCACTAATAATTTTTATAATGATCACATCTTCATAATATTTTGGATATACTGGGTAAGTATGTTATTAAAATTGATTTTACCTGTTTTCACTTTGTAACATGGCTACTAGAAAATCTAAAATTACATAGCTGGTTTACATATTTCCACCCAACAAATAATCCATAAAAAAAATTAAAACTGAACACATACTGCACTTCAAAAGTATTCAGTAAGGATTAGCTAAATCTGAATCTTAGATTGAAATTTCAAAAATATTAGCTAAAGTAACCTATAACCATATCTAAATTCAATCTTTTTAAAAATCAAACATGAAGGGCTTCCCTGGTGGCGCAGTGGTTGAGAGTCCGCCTGCCGATGCGGGGGACACGGGTTTGTGCCCTGGTCCGGGAAGATCCCACACGCCGCGGAGGGGCTGGGCCCGTGAGCCATGGCCGCTGAGCCTGTGCGTCCGGAGCCTGTGCTCTGCAATGGGAGAGGCCACAACAGTGAGAGGCCCGCGTACC
>NW_006786690.1:5812599-5819394 GCF_000442215.2 Lipotes vexillifer | reverse complement strand
AAAAAAAAAAAAAAAAAAAAAAAAATCAAACATGAAGAAAGAAAGGATCTATGTTGTCAGAATTCTAATTACCTAGGGCATGTGTTTATGGTCTGACAATGACACTCACTAACCCAACAAATTGAAACCACAAACTCTATTTTTCTAGATTAATTAACATTCAGTAAAACTGTTCCTCCTCCTATTACACTGAATTACACTAGAAATAGCCCAGTATACCACAGTTCATCAAAACCATACCACAGCATCAAAGCCCAAGCTCTTTTTATAATTACAGAGAAGTAAACTTCAAAACATCCTAAAAACAAGGCATTTACTTACGAGTGCGATTCTTTTAAATTACGTGTAAGTGCATTCTTATAGAATCTGACCTCTGGGGCTAAAAGTCAAAGCTCTTGCTCTTTAGTATCTAGAGAGGCCATGAAAATTAATTCATTAGGTACGTGACTACACTGACCTGGGTTCCTCAAGAGTCACCTGAAGAACCAGCGTTAAGAGCAAAGAGAGAGTTCCAAAGGCCCTCCTTCCCCAAGCCAAGGAGACTTACGTGGCTGAGAAGGTTCCAAATAGATCAAACCAAAGAGACTATAAATGGACCCAGAGAGACTACAAATGACATCCAGGGGCCCTAAGACATGACTAGGCATTCCCTCATCTCTAGAAGAACATAAATAAAGATCTAAAGAAGCTAAAGAACTATTACTCTTCCACTCAATATTCATATGTAAAGTCCCAAAGCCCAGGAAATTTGACCCCAAGGATGTCCATAATATATATTCCAGGAATCACAGAACCAAGACAGCCTCCTTGCCAGTACTTTATAACACGAAATGTTATTTGTGGGCAAGACGTGGCCTTTGAAAAACTGCCTAAACTGCACCCACTTAAGAGTAACCACTTTGAGCGCTCGCTTCGGCAGCACATATACTAAAATTGGAACGACACAGAGAAGATTAGCATGGCCCCAGCGCAAGCATTACATGCAAATTCGTGAAGCGTTCCATATCTTTTGATTCACTTTGTTATACAGCAGAAACTAACACAACACTGTAAAGCAATTACACTCCAATGAAGATGTTAAAAGTAAATAAATAAATAAAAGAGAAAAAAAATAAAGGTAACCACTTTGGACCTCCCTGGCGTTCCAGTGGTTAAGAATGCGCCTGCCAATGCAGGGGACACGGGTTCGAGCCCTCATCCGGGAAGATCCCACATGTCACGGAGCAACTAAGCCCATGCACCACAACTACTAAGCCTGTGCTCTAGAGTCCACAAACCACAACTACTGAAGCCTGCAAGCCTAGAGCCCATTCTCCACAACGAGAGAAGCCACCACAATGAGAAGCCCGCGCACCACAATGAAGAGTAGCCCCCACTCGCTGCAACTAGAGAAAGCCCACACTCAGCAACGAAGACGCAACGCAGCCAAAAATAAATAAATTTATTTTAATCAAAAATAAATAAATTTCTTTTAAATAAAAGTAACCACTTTAGCCAAACTGCAGCCTTGATGATTTACAGTTCTGTTTACAGATTTTCATAAGAGAAACAGTTAATCACATCACAAACAATGAAGACTTATCAATTCTATACATGGTCCAGAGTTAAAGCACAAAAATACTAGCGCTAACCCCAAACACTTAAAAATAATAATGACCAAGTGTTTCCATATCCCTTGGTATGTTGAAACACAACAAGGATTGACTTGAGCTCAATACCTATGTATAATACAAAGCTCAATACCTATGTATTGAGCTCAATACCTATGTATTGAGCTCAATACCTATGTATAATACAAAGGGATAGTTGACACAATTTCTTTTGACATAAGAGCACCCCCAAAGTGACCCATCCTCAGCCTGGATTAGGTAAGAACCAGTATCTATGGTCCTAGAGAACCCTGTGTCTTTCTTTAATACAGCAACTATCACACATATTACACTCATCTCTTTAATCATCTCTCCCTCACCACATTGCAGGGCCCTAATATCTCTGGCACCTAACACAATGCTGGGCATATCTCTGAATGCTCAAAAAAAATTTGCTGGTTGAATGGATAATATGGAGTTATGCTGTCCAATGTGGCCTCTAGCCACATGTAGCCATTTAAATATAAACTTAATTAAAATTAAATGAAATTTTAAAATTTAGTTCCTTAGTTACACTCGCCACCTTTCAAGTGCTTGTTGCCCCGTACAGTTAGTGGCTGCCATATTGGACAGTGTTGACACAGCATGTTTTCAACATCACAGAAAGTTCTAATGGGCATTGCCTGGAGTGTCCCTTGATTCTGGAGGCATTTCCTAACAGGATTATTATTCTAAGAGAGAAAAGGTAGAAAGAAAAATGTTTTAAATGTGCATCAAATTCCAATAGTAAACAATACAACCAAAGGAAAGGAGTTCTTCTGCAAGACTGTCTCTAACATCAACTACGTTTCAAACTTTTCTGATAATTCTTTATTGCTAAAGTTTCATTATCAACTAACCCCCTTCTCCCACATATTTCCCTGTTGTGCCTAAAAGAAAGCCCTTAGTAACAACAAGGGCTGCTGCCTATACTCTAGGAAGGTGGAAAAAAAGGATATATGAGATTATTTTGACCCTAATCATAGGCTAATAAAAAGGTCCAAAAGGATTTTGGAATTAGTTTAGTCTAGTTAACCAATTTTACAGAGAAAGAGACTGAGCACACAGAAGTAAAATAACCCACAGAAAAGAAGAGATGTTAGAAGCACACCAAACAGGTAAGGAAAAACAAAAAGCAGAGTGCACAGAAAGCCAGAAACTTTTTTTTTTTTTTTACAGAATTATGGCATATGACCCAAAACATCAAAATAGTCTATACTTAATAAAAGGGAATGATAAGTACTAGTAAAAGGTCAAGAAACTCTCAACCAAAGTTCTGTCTTGTGTAAGAGACCCTAAGTTTCCCCTTACAAACTCTAATATATTATTTAAATGCATTCACTGGTAGTTTACTTTTTCTTTCCATAATATAATCACATAAATTATTTATTCTTAGTCAGAATCTATTTATTCCTACTAGTCAGAATAGATTTCAATTAAGCCACAAATATAGGCAGCTAAAACTGAAAGCAGAATATTTACTAGTTATTTTCAATGGAAACATAATTCCAATGACAAGAGTATAAACAATGAAAGCGAACTAAGGGGAGAGAAATAATTTGCTTCTCAAAAATGAAATCACTTCTGTCACTCTGAAAATGTTATCTGAATGAAAACCACAGTAAGTGTTTCTGCTCCTTAACTGATTTTCATTTCCATGACCTATAAATAAAAATATTGAAGAAAGTAATTTTAAGTTCTCTTATTACTTCACTATGAGCAAAAGCAAATTCAAGGCAATAAATCCAAAGATGTTATTAAAACAGAGAAAGACTGACAAATATATATTTTTTGCACATAATACTTATGTAGCTTGGAGTGTCCTCAGCCTCGTATTCTTAGGTAAACACTGAATTTTGTTTTTCAAAGGGCACAAATCTCTCCTTTGTAGGAATTTTATATATCTAATTTCTTACACCTAAAGTTATAAGAAAGCTTTTATATCTGTTCCATTAGGTTGAGAATCTGCCTGCCAATGCAGGGGACATGGGTTCAATCCCTGGACCGGGAATATCCCACATGCCATGGAGTAACTAAGCCCACGTGCCACAACTACTGAAGTCCACGCACCTAGAACCCATGCTCCGCAACAAGAGAAGCCCGGGCACCACAACAAAGAGTAGGCCCCGCTCACCGCAACTAGAGAAAGCCCACGCAGCAACGAAGACCCAACACAGCCAAAAATAAATAAATAAATATTTTTAAATAAATAAATAAATATTCTAGGCAGGTTTACGGTAATCCCAATTATCCTCAATAACAACACAGGCAGGCCTATGCGTTGCACACAATAAACTTTGCTGGATTAAGAAAGTTCACTTCAGGGAGTTCCCTGGTGGGCTAGTGGTTAGGATTCCAGGCTTTCACTGCCGTGGCCCAGGTTCAATCCCTGACTGGGGAACTGAGATCCCGCAAGCCACACAGCGCTTCATAACAGGAAAGAAAACAGATAAAGGCTGTCAGTGTCCATTAGTTTGTCAATATGACCAATCGGATACCGGTAATAAAATATTTTAAGTTCTAAGAGGATGTCAGGTGCAAAATGCCTGGTTTGCCCTTTAACTTTTTACCAGGTCTCAGAATCAACCTATTTCAAAAGATAAGAACATCTTCCTCTAGTCATCTGCCAAAACCTATTTCAGTATGAATCTAGAAATGAAACTTAAAGGACATGTCTACTGAGAAGTAAAGGAATCATTCATTTCTTGATCATTAAAAATCAAGAATCTTGGGCTTCCCTGGTGGCGCAGTGGTTGAGAGTCCTCCTGCCGATGCAGGGGACACAGGTTAGAGCCCCGGTCCGGGAAGATCCCACATGCCGCAGAGCAGCTAGGCCCGTGAGCCATGGCCACTGGGCCTGCACATCTGGAGCCTGTGCTCCACAACAGGAGACCCCCCCAAAAAAAAAAAAAAAAAAAATCAAGAATCTTAACAAAGAACAGACTTCAAATCCAACAACAAGCAACATGCTAATATTCAAAGCTCTCAGAAAAGGTACAATCCAAATAATTAAGTTAATTTAATGTCATTTATATAATATGTAAGACCTAATTAACTCACAATTGACCATTTCAATTTTCTAGGCTAGGAGTCTTAACTTTAATTATGTATCTAAAACTTCAACACCAAAATATGATTTAGAAGATGTCTGTATATTTTTTAAGTTGCAAAAATTATTCCAATGAGCAGCCTAAATTGAGAACTACTATCCTAGCTTTAACACATTCCTAAAATTATGCTAATTGAGTTGGCATTTTCTTCAATTAAAAAAAAGTAAAAGATTACTTACTTGGGTCAATCAAGTCTAATGAAAATATTAACTAACTTTAGTTTTCAATGACTGAAAAAATTAATACTTCTCACATTCTTAAACACATCCTCCCAATTTGTTTTACACCGACTTCTCTCATCAAGAGTGTGTCACAGGGCTTCCCTGGTGGCGCAGTAGTTGAGGGTCCGCCTGCCGATGCAGGGGACATGGGTGTGTGACCCGGTCCGGGAAGATCCCACATGCCGCGAAGCGGCTGGGTCCGTGAGCCACAGCCGCTGAACCTGCGCGTCCGGAGCCTGTGCTCCGCAACAAGAGAGGCCACAACAGTGAGAGGCCCGCGTACCGCAAAAACAAAAACAAAACAAAACAAAACAAAACAAAAAGAGTGTATCACAATATGTCTTTGTCAGGTAAATAAAATGTTTTCTAGACATTTGTGGATAACCAATACAATGACAAAACAGTTAACAAATTGATTTTCAAATTGCAAAGATGGCAATAAACTAATAAAAGAGCAGAGAAGGAACAATAAAATGTTCTTCATTTCACTAAAATTCAAGGTTCCAATAGCTTGGGCAGAATTATTTATGAGGCAGATTATAAAAAGATAAAACTAAGAGAAAGCAGTTTTTAGCAACGGATGACAGTGAAGACGACCATTTGAAAACAAGACCAAACAACAAACTGCACAAAATGGGATCTGAAAAAAAGCAGACATATTCAGGGTTAGGACTGAAAGATGGTTAATTACCTCCTTGTTTTATGAACGCTTTGAAACTTCAACTAAGCTCTTCAGCTAAGGAATTAAGAGCAAACAAGTTGTTAGCGACTTCCCTGGTGGCACAGTAGTTAAGAATCTGCCTGCCAATGCAGTGTTCAATCCCTGGCCTGGGGAAGATCCCACATGCCACGGAGCAACTAAGCCCTTGCACCACAACTACTGACCCTGCGCTCTACAGCCTGTGATGCACAACTACTGAGCCAGCGCACCATAACTACTGAAGCTCACACGCCTAGAGCCCGTGCTGTGCAACAAGAGAAGCCACTGCAATGAGAAGCCCACACAGAACAACAAAGAGTTAGCCCCTGCTTGCCCCAACTAGAGAAAAGTCCGTGCGGAGGAAGACCCAAGGCAGCCAAAAATAAAATAAACAAATTTATTTTTTAAAAGAAGAAATTTTAGGATTTCCACTTCACAGTATCCAATTGTGAGAAGATACGAGTCCAAAGTCATAACTGAAATGTATCTGGAAAATACCGTACACGAGAAACTCCACAAAACACAGACAATATGCAAATATATAAAATGCTGACTATACTACAAACTTGTTAACATGACTTAATAGAAATCAGTCTACTTTTATTAGTAATATGTTCCTTTAAAAAATTTATTCCAAGAGCAAATAAAGGCACAATTCAGTAAAATGTCCTTGGTGTCAGGCGCCACCCACAACACTTAAAGACAACCTTTGAGGCCTGTTACCCAACTGCAGGGACTCCATCTGTCAACTCTACTAATCTACCTCATCTTCCATTCATAAACACAAATGGAAACTGAACAATCACCAGACATTAAGAAAGTAAAGAACCAAGATGAATAAACAGAACCAACCCTGGAGGGAGAGAGATGGTGCAGGGAACAGAAAAAGATTTTTTTAATTTCCAATTAGTACCTATGAAAGGATTTAAGATACTATTCCAATCATAAAATAAGACGCATCTGCTATACACAGAAAAGGAGAGAAAACAAAAATTCTTAGATATTAAAAAAGTAATCGCCAAATGTTTATTTACGTACCCTTCAATTCAGCAATTCTATTTATAGGACTCCATCCTACTAAAATACTCACACATATGTATAAAGATATGCACTATACATTTTTTTTTTTTTTTTTT
>NW_006786690.1:5803764-5812444 GCF_000442215.2 Lipotes vexillifer | reverse complement strand
AACCCATGTCCCCTGCATCGGCAGGCGGACTCTCAACCACTGCGCCATCAGGGAAGCCCTGCACTATACATTTTCACACACACAAGAAAGCCTAGAAACTATACATATATCCATCAATAGGAAAGAGTTAAATAAATTATGGTACAACTATAGAATAATCTACATGTATCAACATGGGAAGGATTTATACAATACATGAAAAAGCAATCACTAAGCATGTGCACTTATAATCCCACTTATAATCTTGTTACACAAGTAATATAATAGTAATAGCTATTTATTACTATGTAACACAAAGTGCCAGGTACCATTTTAAGTACCTTATAGGTATAACTAATTTAATCCTCACAACAACCTTAAGCACTAGAGTCTATAATTAACCCTTTTACATGAGGACACTGGGACACAAAAAGGTTAAATCATTTTTCCCAAGGTACACAGCCACTAAACCATGGGAGCTGGGACTATCAGCTATGGGACTCGAAATCCTCCAAGATCACACTTCACACTTCCAGCAGTTAGGATGCAAATCACAGAGTCCAGCTCCAGAGGCCATCCTCTAAAAACCTCCACCTCTCTCCCATTCCCTGACTCTCTTCCCTTTCCCCTTCCTCTTTCTCTCAATTTGTAAATGCATACAAAAAGATCTGTAAGAAGAGAGATGCTGAACTGTCAACTGTGATAGCTGCTAATAATGGAAGTGGAAGTGAAGAAGGTTTTTAATTATTTTTAAATATATAATATAAAGGTATAAATCAATAGAATCTGTATTCTTTATAATACACATGCATTATTTGACTGTTGTGAAACTAAACTAAGATCTGAATAAAGACATGAAAATAGCATATAATCAGGTAATTTTCAAAACAGTAAATAAAAGCTAATAAACATGGGAGAAAACTAAATCTTATAAGTAATCTAAGAATGCAAATTAAAACTATATATAATTTTCACCTATCAAATTAACAAAAGTTAAAAGAATATTGAAATGCTGGTAAAAATAGGGCAATATGCATCAATTATCCTAATGTTCACACCTGCTGATCCAGTAATTTTTACTTTATTGAACAAATACCTGAAATACTGAAAAACATTATACACAAAGATGTTAGTCTCAGCATTTCTTTTAATAACAAAATTGTTAACTGAATAATCCAGTGATAAGCAATGTGCTTTAAGTATACTGTGCTACAGCCATATACAGAAATGTTATATAATACCATTAAGGAAGCCCTCTCAAAATTTTTATTGAAATGGGAATGTATCAATATGTTAAAATAGAAAAAATAACATTCACAGTATGATCTTCAGCTATGCACATATGAGTATATGTACATAAACACATATATGCCAAAACGTATATATAAACATATATATATTTAAAAATTCCTCCAAGGAAATATATCAAAATGCTAACAATAGTTATCAATGGGTGGTAAAGTTACAAGTGATTTTTTTTTCTTTTTTCCCTGTGATTTTTACAAGGATCACATATGGCTTTTCTGTGGAAGGGAGCTTTTTTCTTTTTTAAAAGCCTTTTCTCTTCATCATATTAAAGAGAAATGAGTGAAGTCGTTTGTTACTGCGCATCCGGATATACCATAACTTACTGGTTGTCAAGCAGCATATCCTACATCATGCCCATCTCCAGTCACAGGCAGAAAGGACAGAAACTCAGGCACAAATACACCCCAACCAAATGGCAGTGCATCCACTCTAGGGAGCAGCCTAAGCAGCATGTACAGCAACTTCAATTCTCCACTCAAACTGCTCCCCATCTCTCACCCAACGTTTTAGGTTTACTTTTGATGTGATACAGTAATCCTCACACAAGCTGCACATGGGGACAGACCCTTTTAATCCTCTACTCTATGCCACCCAGTCTGCCCCTGAGAAATGCTACCCATTTAGTAAATTTACCCACCGAGCCAGAAATCACCGTCATTCTGGACACTTCTCTGTCATCAACTGAAACAGACAGGTAAGCCTTGCTGCTTTCTAAAAATGGCCAATCCCGCTTGGCAAATGACAGCATATGCTAAGATTTCTCACTTCTGCAGAGAATGGGTGGTTCCCCTGCTAAGGTTATAAATCCCAACACACAGTAGCATTCCCTCTCAACAGCAGAATCTGAAATGTAGTATCTCCTCCACGAGAAAAGTCCAATTCTCCTGGCGACAAGCATTAAGAGAATCCTGACCTAGAGCACGCTCTCCAGGCTTCTCCTCCTGCTTCGTCACAGGAACCACAGCAGCCGAATCTTATACTATGCCCGCCCATGCTGCAGCAGCAGCCATGTTTGGCTCAGCCCTGCTGCAGCCCCAGATGAAAGCCAGGACAGCAAGGACAAGATGGCAAAGGACTTTAAAAAGTTAACTCTGTAACAAATAAGAGGTATCATAAAAAATGTTGCACTAATCTGCCACATCATTAAAAGTAAGGCTTTTTTTTTTTTTTTAATGATGCCTCTTTCAAAGTACTTTAAGCCGCTTCTCTTGGTATCATGAAAACAAATTTGGGAAGATCGGCATAAGTATTACTATTACGGTAAAGATCAATTTAATCAGAATGCATGGGGAACACAATTCATAAGCTTTTACTTAACTAATAATTAACAAAAAAATGCTCCCTTGATTCCCTGTTAAAAAACTACAAATGTATTTTAAATCCTCTTCACTCTTAAAATAATGAATGTAATTTAATCTGTCTTTGCTTAGTGAGGAATTTGCAAGGAGTCACATTTTAGCTTAGTTTCATTTTTCAAAGTAGAAACTGCTTTACTTTTCTGATTATAAAAGTGATATGCAGGGGCTTCCCTGGTGGCGCAGTGGTTGAGAGTCCGCCTGCCAATGCAGGGGACACGGTTTCGTGCCCCGGTCCAGGAAGATCCCACATGCCGCAGAGCGGCTGGGCCCGTGAGCCATGGCCGCTAAGCCTGCGCGTCCGGAGCCTGTGCTCCGCAATGGGAGAGGCCACAGCAGTGAGAGGCCCGCGTACCGCAAAAAAAAAAAAAAAAAAAAAAAGACCCGCCCTGCCAATGCAGGGGACACGGGTTCAAGCCCAGGTCCGGGAAGATCCCACATGCCACGAAGCAACTAAGCCCATGCGCCACAACTACTGAGCCTGTGCTTTAGAGCCCATGCACCACAACTACTGAAGCCCGTGAGCCACAACTACTGAGCCCACAAGCCACAACTACTGAAGCCCGCGTGCCTAGAGTCTGTGCTCCATGACAAGAGAAGCCACCGCAATGAGAAAGCCCGCTCACTGCAACAAAGAGTAGCCCCCACTCGCCGCAACTAGAGAAAACCTGTGTGCAGCAACAAAGACCCAATGCAGCCAAAAATAAATAAATAAATAAATTTATTTTTTTTTAAAGTGATATGTGGTTAATGTTAACAAAAATGACTTAGCACAGAAAGAAAATGAAAATCACCCAATCTCACCAGCAACCAGAAATAGCCCCTATGAACACTGTTGTATAAGCAAGCACTTTTTCTATATATTTTTTAAGATAAAATTTGATCACACATGCTACTTTTAACTGGCTTCCATAGAATAAATGTGGACTTTTTCTTAATATTTATTTATTTATTTGGCTGCATCTAAGTTGTGGCACACGGGATCTTCGTTGCGGCATACAGGACCATTTTTTTTAGGTGTGGCATGCAGGATCTTTTTAGTTGCAGCATGTGAACTCTTAGTTGCAGCATGTGGGATCTAGTTCCCTGACCAGGGATCGAACCCAGGCCCCCAGCTTCGGGAGCATGGAGTCTTAGCCACTGGACCACCAGGGAGGTGCTTTGTGACCACCTAGAGGGGTGGGATAGGGAGGGTGGGAGGGAGGGATATGCAAGAGGGAAGAGATATGGGAACATATGTATATGTATAACTGATTCACTTTGTTGTAAAGCAGAAACTAACACACCACTGTAAAGCAGTTATACTCCAATAAAGACGTTAAAAAAGTAAAAATAAAAAAGATGTTCCTGAATTAATATGTGCACAGATTTTCATGAGATCATAAATTGCTTTCATTTTTTAATGTTCTCAAAATGTCTGCTTTGACACAATTGCCTAAAATATTAACATTAACACAGAAGCTAGTAGAAACCTTCCTGCAAAAGACAATGAAGAATGCTATTCTGAAATAGCTATAAACCATCAAGAAATACAGTAAGGGCTTCCCTGGTGGCACAGTGGTTAAGAATCTGCCTGCCAATGCAGGGGACACGGGTTCAAGCCCAGGTCCGGGAAGATCCCACATGCCACGAAGCAACTAAGCCCATGCGCCACAACTACTGAGCCTGTGCTTTAGAGCCCATGCACCACAACTACTGAAGCCCGTGAGCCACAACTACTGAGCCCACAAGCCACAACTACTGAAGCCCGCGTGCCTAGAGTCTGTGCTCCATGACAAGAGAAGCCACCGCAATGAGAAAGCCCGCTCACTGCAACAAAGAGTAGCCCCCACTCGCCGCAACTAGAGAAAACCTGTGTGCAGCAACAAAGACCCAATGCAGCCAAAAATAAATAAATAAATAAATTTATTTTTTTTTAAAGTGATATGTGGTTAATGTTAACAAAAATGACTTAGCACAGAAAGAAAATGAAAATCACCCAATCTCACCAGCAACCAGAAATAGCCCCTATGAACACTGTTGTATAAGCAAGCACTTTTTCTATATATTTTTTAAGATAAAATTTGATCACACATGCTACTTTTAACTGGCTTCCATAGAATAAATGTGGACTTTTTCTTAATATTTATTTATTTATTTGGCTGCATCTAAGTTGTGGCACACGGGATCTTCGTTGCGGCATACAGGACCATTTTTTTTAGGTGTGGCATGCAGGATCTTTTTAGTTGCAGCATGTGAACTCTTAGTTGCAGCATGTGGGATCTAGTTCCCTGACCAGGGATCGAACCCAGGCCCCCAGCTTCGGGAGCATGGAGTCTTAGCCACTGGACCACCAGGGAAGTCCCAAAGTGGACGTTTTTATGTCAGTGTTTTGCAACATTTTTAAGGGTTACATAGTATTTCAATGGATATTGAGGCCAGAATTTGCCCAGAACTCTATTACTAGGCCTTCGAATGCTTCAAAAGGTTTGCTATTATAAATGATGACATGACAACAATCAGAATTTTATTTAAACACTGACTTTCAAAGTACAATTCTGTAAAAGCAGATGATATTATATAAAACAAAAACAAAAAACTAAGCTTGATTTCAAAGTAATCCTTGGATATATGTTGACCTCAGAACCTTAACAAAGTTTAATATAACAACAGTCCAATTTCTGTTACATCACCAAGGGACACAAGAAGCAAAATCCTAGCTCAAACCGTCTCACTCATCCCACTTGGAAAAGAAATTCATTTTAGTCTCTGTCTCACCCTAGGTACCTGTTTAGTGAAAGAGACTAAGCTCAAAGAAAACAAAACAGTGGCAGAGCCTGGGGAAGAACTGAAAGCAATTCTGTGAGGTAAAACTGATCCAGGACTCTAAATGTACACTGCTGAGCTCCATCTTCAATTGGAGGATGAGGAACTTAAAAGGTTTAGAAGAGGTTCTAGACTCCCAGACCTATAACTGACAGGGAACCAAGCACTTAGAGCAGCCATGTTCAAAAGTACACCTGCACATTCCATCAGAGAAATTCCTCCAGGTTAACAAATTTATTTGAAAAGGCCAACTATTTCCAGTTCTGCATCCCTTAAATGAATAATCAAACCTGCTAACACTACGAAAAAGCACAAGAATAAAATGTCCCATTTTCAGGGTCATCAACATGGAGTTCTTCATGAAAATGAAATCCATTTCCCTCCAACCCAAAGACTGGTTACTAATGCAATTTCAATTATCCTTCCAGACTTCACAAGTCACAGCTGAGTTGGTATCGACCACCAAGAGCTCAAAAACTTCCCAAACACGGTATAATGAAATCTATCAACATTTGAAAACTATTATCTTCCAAATGATCAATGCATGATGTTACAAAATCATGCATGGGTAAAAGATCCATTCAAAGTACCATATAAACCAACAGATTTAAGTGCATGAAAAGTTCATGGAGGGACTTCCCTGGTGGCACAGTGGTTAAGAATCCGCCTGCCAATGCAAGGGACACTATCCGCCTGCCAATGTAGGGTTCAATCCCTGGCCCAGAAGATCCCACATGCCTCGGAGCGTTAGTTGCAGCATGTGGGATCTAGTTCCCTGACCAGGGATCGAACCCAGGCCCCCAGCTTCGGGAGCATGGAGTCTTAGCCACTGGACCACCAGGGAAGTCCCAAAGTGGACGTTTTTATGTCAGTGTTTTGCAACATTTTTAAGGGTTACATAGTATTTCAATGGATATTGAGGCCAGAATTTGCCCAGAACTCTATTACTAGGCCTTCGAATGCTTCAAAAGGTTTGCTATTATAAATGATGACATGACAACAATCAGAATTTTATTTAAACACTGACTTTCAAAGTACAATTCTGTAAAAGCAGATGATATTATATAAAACAAAAACAAAAAACTAAGCTTGATTTCAAAGTAATCCTTGGATATATGTTGACCTCAGAACCTTAACAAAGTTTAATATAACAACAGTCCAATTTCTGTTACATCACCAAGGGACACAAGAAGCAAAATCCTAGCTCAAACCGTCTCACTCATCCCACTTGGAAAAGAAATTCATTTTAGTCTCTGTCTCACCCTAGGTACCTGTTTAGTGAAAGAGACTAAGCTCAAAGAAAACAAAACAGTGGCAGAGCCTGGGGAAGAACTGAAAGCAATTCTGTGAGGTAAAACTGATCCAGGACTCTAAATGTACACTGCTGAGCTCCATCTTCAATTGGAGGATGAGGAACTTAAAAGGTTTAGAAGAGGTTCTAGACTCCCAGACCTATAACTGACAGGGAACCAAGCACTTAGAGCAGCCATGTTCAAAAGTACACCTGCACATTCCATCAGAGAAATTCCTCCAGGTTAACAAATTTATTTGAAAAGGCCAACTATTTCCAGTTCTGCATCCCTTAAATGAATAATCAAACCTGCTAACACTACGAAAAAGCACAAGAATAAAATGTCCCATTTTCAGGGTCATCAACATGGAGTTCTTCATGAAAATGAAATCCATTTCCCTCCAACCCAAAGACTGGTTACTAATGCAATTTCAATTATCCTTCCAGACTTCACAAGTCACAGCTGAGTTGGTATCGACCACCAAGAGCTCAAAAACTTCCCAAACACGGTATAATGAAATCTATCAACATTTGAAAACTATTATCTTCCAAATGATCAATGCATGATGTTACAAAATCATGCATGGGTAAAAGATCCATTCAAAGTACCATATAAACCAACAGATTTAAGTGCATGAAAAGTTCATGGAGGGACTTCCCTGGTGGCACAGTGGTTAAGAATCCGCCTGCCAATGCAAGGGACACTATCCGCCTGCCAATGTAGGGTTCAATCCCTGGCCCAGAAGATCCCACATGCCTCGGAGCGACTAAGCCCGTGTGCCACAACTACTGAGCCTGCGCTCTAGAGCCCACGTGCCACAACTACTGAAACCCGCGTGCCTAAAGCCCGAGCTCAGCAACAAGAGAAACCACCGCGATGAGAGGCCCATGCACTGCAATGAAGAATAGCCCCCACTCGACAAACTAGAGAAAGCCGGCGTGCAGCAACGAAGACCCAATGCAACCAAATAAATAAATAAGTTCACGGACATGGTTTCAGGTTCCAAATTGAAACTAATCTTTAAGAAACTACCATTGTCAGAAAGTTAGGTTTAAAAAAAAGAAAGAAAGAAAAGAAACTACCATTGTCAAGTTTTGGTATAATAATAAAGAATATCCACAATTATCTGAGAAAGATATTAAAATACTCCTCCCCCTCCCAGTCTCCTTCCCAAATCTGATCTGAGACCAGATTTTCTTCAAATAAAACACTGTATAGCAGAATGAATGCAGCAGATATAAGAATCATTACATTCTTTTAAGCTAGAAATTAAAGAGATTTGGAAAAATATAAAACGCCACTCCTCTCACTAATTTTGGGGGGTTTTTTTGTTTGTTTGTTTGTTTTGCGGTACACAGGCCTCTCACTGTTGTGGCCTCTCCCGTTGCGGAGCACAGGCTCCGGACGCACAGGCTCAGCAGCCATGGCTCACGGGCCTAGCCGCTCTGTGGCATGTGGGATCTTCCTGGACCGGGGCACGAACCCGTGTCCCCTGCATCGGCAGGCGGACTCTCAACCACTGCACCACCAGGGAAGCTCTAATTTTTGTTTTGAAAAAGTTATTTTTCAATTATTTAAGTTAACCTATAGTGGGTTTGTCTTGTTTTTAATTAAGTGAATATTTTTAATTTTTTCATTTTAATATCTAATATAAATATCAACAGATATAGCCCACATAAGAAAAGCTCTCTGAGATTCTCAATAATATTTAATAATTTACAGATTTATTTTAAAAATCTGTACTCTTGGGCCTCCCTGGTGGCGCAGTGGTTGAGAGTCCGCCTGCCGATGCAGGGGATATGGGTTCGTGCCCCGGTCCGGGGGGGTCCCACGTGCCGCGGAGCGGCTGGGCCCGTGAGCCATGGCCGCTGAGCTTGAGCGTCCGGAGCCTGTGCTCCGCAACGGGAGAGGCCACGGCAGTGAGAGGCCCGCGTACCGCAA
>NW_006786690.1:5784525-5801541 GCF_000442215.2 Lipotes vexillifer | reverse complement strand
GGGGATATGGGTTCGTGCCCCGGTCCGGGGGGATCCCACATGCCGCGGAGCGGCTGGGCCTGTGAGCCATGGGCGCTGAGCTTGCGCGTCCGGCAACGGGAAAGGCCACGACAGTGAGAGGCCCAAATATCGCAAAAAAAAAAAAAAAAAAATCTGTACTCTTGAGATTTAAAAAAAAACAACAAAAAAACCCTGAGAACCACTATTTTAAGTCAACGGTTTTCGCTGTGTTTTCTGTGGAAATTTTGCCTCAGTTTCTTGGAATGTAATTTCCAATCCATAGAATTAAAATATAATTGGGAAGTTTTCACTTCTGCAAGAGATTTTTTTGCATCCACTGCTCTAAGAGCTCACATAAATTTACACAAGCCTCTTTCACAATGTATCAGGCAAATCAGCTTATATACTCATTAATAAATTGACTCCTAAATGTTTCCCACTCTTTTTTCATATCTATTTTCTAATTAAATTGGAAGTTTTTCAGGAACAAAGTCCATCCTTCATTTTACTTCTTCCCACATTCCTCCTACAGTATACAGCAGGCGTTAAATGTGTGCTGCCCCCGTACCAGTGACTTACAACCACTTTCAGAATGTATTATTTTTGTAGGAAAGCTAAAAAGTACATCTCAAGGATTTCTTTACAGAAAAGAGCCCTCAATCATTCAAGAAGATCCTAATGGCTCTCTGAATAGTAGTATCACTAATTCTTATAACTAACAAAATATGGCATCCGCCACAATGACCTTTCTTTCGAGGCCAACTGTGAAGGGGCTGAGTTAAAGGATTTCCATGATCCATTCCTACCCTCACATTCTAAGACTTGGATTCTTTTTATTCTCAATCCCAGCATTAAATAATGCTGGATATTATGGTTGTTTAGGGGCTGGAAGATGAGTCAGCAGGTGAAGCCATTTGTGAGAAGCAGTTTCATTACACTTCGAAAAACAGACAAGCCAGCAAAAGACAGCTGCCATTGTTTACATTGCTGAACATGCTGTCGGGTTTCACAGGCCTATAAAACCACCTATTTTTTGTCAGCAAGCTCCATTTTTCTTAGTTAAGGGCTAAGAAGCATCAGACTTAGTTACCAGCTCCTAAAGCACAGTGAACAATCTCTTTTCTCAAAGCAAAAATAATTTAAGTGCCTAAAAGAGCATTCAAAAACCATTCTCGCAACTAGGAGCATGCCTCTGATAGCAATAACCCAGTTCTCTTCATAGACTACTAATGTTATACATGTTCAGACACAGGAAAAAGTGCTTCCAATAAGAAAAACAAATAAGGGTTGGGTTTTTTTTCTTTTTAATCATATAACATTGTTAACTAAAGCACAATTCAGTGCTTATTTAAAGGAACTGAAAACAAGTGGATAAAATATGAATTACTAATGTTTTTTCAGAGAGTCGGAGAGGCCAAATAACCTGACACTCAATGGAATTACCTTCTGTTCTAGTTCGACTCAGTTTCACTTCTCAGAACCAAGTGTTTCACCTTTAAGAATCCTTCTGTCATAAGAAGGATCCCCTCCAAATACATTTTTCTTTTTTTAATTATTTTTAATTGGACTATAGTTGCTTTACAATATTGTGTTAGTTTATAGTGTACAGCAAAGTGAGTCAGCTACATATATACATATATCCCCTCTTCTTTGGATTTCCTTCGCATTTAGGTCACCAGAGAGCAGTGGGTAGAGTTCCCTATGCTATACAGTAGGTTCTCATTAGCTATCTATTTTTTACATAGTATCAATAGTATATATATGTCAATCCCAATCTCCCAATTCATCCCACCACCACCCCTTCCCCCTTGGTACCCATACGTTTGTTCTCTACGTCTGTGGTCCATCTCTATTTCTGCTTTGTAAATAAGATCGTCTATACCAATTTTTTCAGATTCCACATATATGTGTTAATATACAATTATTTGTTACCCTCTTTCTGACTTACTTCACTCTGTATGACAGTCTCTAGGTCCATCCATGTCTCTACAAATGACCCAATTTCGTTCCTTTTTAGGTTGAGTAATATTCCATTGGATACATATACCACATCTTCTTTATCCATTCCTCTGCTGATGGACATTTAGGTTGCTTCCATGTCCTGGCTATTGTAAATAGTACTGCAATGAACATTGGGGTGCATGTGTCTTCCTGAATTATGGTTTTCTCTGGGTATGCCCAGTAGTGGGATTGCTGGGTCATATATTAATTCCATTTTTAGCTTTTTAAGGAATCTCCATACTGTTCTCCAGAGTGGCTGTATCAATTTACATTCCCACCAACAATGCATGAGGGTTCCCCTTTCTCCACACCCTCTCCAGCATTTATTTTTTGTAGATTTTTTGATGATGGCCATTCTGACCGGTGTCAGGTGATACCTCATTATAGTTTTGATTTGCATTTCTCTAATAATTAGTGATGTTGGGCAGCTTTTCATGTTTTTGTTGGCCATCTGTATGTCTTCTTTGGAGAAATGTCTACTACGATCTCCTGCCCATTTTTTGACTGGGTGGTTTGTTTTTTTAATATTGAGCTGCATGAGCTGTTTATATATTTTGGAAATTAAACCTTTGTTCGTTATTTGTTTGCAAACATTTTCTCCCATTCTGAGGGTTGTCTTTTTGTCTTGTTTATAGTTTCCTTTTCTGTTCAAAAGCTTTTAAGTTTCATTAGGTCCCATTTGTTTATTTTTGTTTTTATTTCCATTACTCTAGGAGGTGGGTCAAAAAAGACATTGCTGTGATTTACACTTCACAGCAACACACTTCCTTCAAAGAGTGTTCTTCCTGTGTTTTCCTCCAAGAGTTTTATAGTGTCTGGCCTTAATTTAGGTCTTTAATCCATTTTATTTTTGTGTATGGTGTTAGGGAGTGTTTTAATTTCATTCTTTTACATGTAGCTGTACAGTTTTCCCAGCACCACTTACTGAAGAGGCTGTCTTTTCTCCATTGCATATTCTTGCCTCCTTTATCAAAATAAGGTGACCATGTGTGTGTGGGTTTATCTCTGGGCTTTCTGGCCTTTTCCATTGATCTATATTTCTGTTTTTGTGCCAGTATCATACTGTCTTGATTACTGTAGCTTTGCAGTATAGTCTGAAGTTGGGGAGCCTGATTCCTCCAGCTCCGTTTTTTTTTCTCAAGATTGCTTTGGCTGTTCGGGGTCTTTTGTGTTTCCAGACAAATTGTGCAATTTTTTGTTGTAGTTCTGTGAAAAATGCCATTGGAAGTATGACAGGGATTACATTGAATCTGTAGATTGCTTTGGGTAGTAGAGTCATTTTCACAATATTGGTTCTTCCAATCCAAGAACATGGTCTATCTCTCCATCTGTTTGTATCATCTTTAATTTCTTTCACCAGTGTCTTATAGTTTTCTGCATACAGGTCTTTTGTCTCCTTAGGTAGGTTTATTCCTAGGTATTTTATTCTTTTTGTTGCAGTGGTAAATGGGAGTGTTTCCTTAATTTCTCTTTCAGAGTTTTCATCATTAGTGTATAGGAGTGCAAGAGATTTCTGTGCATTAATTTTGTATCCTACTTTACCAATTTCATTGATTAGCTCTAGTAGTATTCTAGTAGCATCTTTAGAATTCTCTGTATATAGTATCATGTCATCTGCAAACAGTGACAGCTTTACTCCTTCTTTTCTGATTTGGATTCCTTTTATTTCTTCTTCTTCTCTGATTGCTGTGGCTAAAACTTCCAAAACTATGTTGAATTAATAGTGGTGAGAGTGGACAACATTGTCTTTTTCCTGAACTTAGTGGAAATGGTTTCAGTTTTTCACCATTGAGAACAGTGTTGTCTGTGGGTTTGTCATATATGGTCTTTATTATGTTGAGGTAGGTTCCCTCTATGCCCACTCTCTGGAGAGCTTTTATCCAAATATATTTTTCAAAGTTGTGATTTCAATAAAGTATTGGGCTGAGAAACAACTCCTAATTGCTTTCTAGTTTCATATCCATGGCTGATCTGGGCATTACACCTTAATAATTTCCCTTTTCATTTCAAAGGCAGTCAAATTAACCTAATATTTCAAATTCCTAGCAGAACTAACAAGGAGATATAGATATATACAATACATATATATCTATGACAAAAGATGCCCTGTTAGTCAGGAGGTACTTTCACTATTAAGTGTTCCTTTATTTGAGTACCAAGACAATATGCCTTTTAAACTATAAACTTACAAGCTATCCACCATGAATCTGCTACAAACCATGCACCAACTGTAAACAAAGGCTAAAACTTAAATCAGAACTATATGTGTTTTTTAAAATATATAAAGTCCGAGTTATCTTTAAATACAGGTTGGTAACAACCATGGAAATTAACCTAGCTCCAAGTCTCTTAAAAATATCTACACATAATTCATAAATTTGGAAAACTGCAGATAAAAAAGTAAATGAACTGAAAGTCATCCTTAGGAAAAGTATATACAACCTATCTTAAGAGTCCCAAGTAAAAATTATAACTCACGTATCAATCTTGGATTTGAATTATTTACTAAAAATGTACAATCTGATCCTCCCGCCTAACAACCTTCCAGAAGCGTCCTTCTAAAACACAAATTGGCCACATCATTCCCCAGCCTACAGCTTTGATGGCTCCTCACTGTCATCTGGGTGAAATCCGTGCTCCTTAGCATGGTTTATATGGCCCTTTTCTGTGGCCTCTGATTATCCACTTCTCCCCTCCAAACTGTTGTTCCAGCAATGATGAACAAGTCATTTTTCACTGTCTTAAGTCTCTGTATGTGCTGATTCATGGCTGAAATACTCTTTGTCCTACCACTATCCTTCGCATGGCTCATTCATCCTTACAGATTGTTTACAAGTATCCCCTTCTCCAGGAAGCCTCTTCCCTCATTCCTCCCAATTCTCTCCCACCCACCCCCTTAAGTGAAGTGACCCCCCTCAGAACTCTCACGGGTCCTACGCTTTCTTTTTTTTTTTTTTTTTTTTCCAGTAAGCAGGCCTCTCACCGTTGTGGCCTCTCCCGTTGCGGAGCACAGGCCCCGGACGTGCAGGCTCAGCGGCCATGGCTCACGGGCCCAGCCGCTCCGCGACACATGGGATCTTCCCGGACCAGGGCACGAACTCGTGTCCCCTGCATCGGCAGGCGGACTCCCAACCACTGCGCCATCAGGGAAGCCCGGTCCTACGCTTTCTGATTCCTGTTTACTTACCCTCTTACATATCTGTCTCCTGCATTAGGACTGTAAACTTGAGGGCAAAGACTATGACTTATTTCTAATTTCTCTGTGCTTAGCCCAGGACACATTGTCAGTGCTCAGTAAATATCTACTGAATGACTAAGCTGGGATACATAAACAAGAAAACAGATTTTTTTTTTTTTTTTTTTTGGCTGTGCTATGTGGCATGCGGGATCTTAGTTCCCTGACCAGGGATCGAACCCGTGCCCCCTGCAGTGGAAGCACGGTGACTTAACCACTGGACTCACTGCCAGGGACGTCCCAAAAATAGATTTCTATTTAAAACCTATGAAGAAAGTATCCCATCTCTGCTTTGTTCTATATTCCTGTGAAACAGCTTGCCAAATCACCAGTTCCCAGCTGGTACAAATATTGGACTAACAAAGCAGTTCCCAACTTGTAAACCAAACTCTTAGGTACAAAAATTCATCATCTGCAAGCTATTTTCACTATTTCAAAAAGCTTAAGAAATTATACATCAGTCCACAATAACAAGGCAAAAACTGGCTAAAACATCAGTTTCTTTTCTCCTTCTTGAAATTTATCAATTAAGGGTGGTAACACTGAGTTCATTATGCTATGCTTAATTCCTGATTAGTATATAAAATCCTTTATGAAAAATGTGAATTCAAATGAATGATTTCATAATAACTGCAGCCCAGAACCCCAATAACAACAGCTTTTGAGTAGCCAAGGTAGATAATATGTGACTTAAGTATATTTAAAGCTTTTTATTATAAAATATGCCATTATTATAGAGAGTAAGCAAAAGTATAGATTTAAATATAACTACACAAACCAAAGCCCATCAAGGACTAATTTCAGACTTGCAAAGAAAGAGAAAGAAATTTCCCTTCAGTCCCCAATCTTCCTTAAATGTAGCAACAATTACTTAAGCAGAGTTTGGAGTTTAAATCAAAAGGCTAGGACTTCCCTGGTGGCACAGTGGTTAAGAATCCGCCTGTCAATGCAGGGCAGCACACGGGTTCAAGCCCTGGTCTGGGAAGACTCCATATGCGCGGAGCAGCTAAGCCCGTGCACCACAACTACTAAGCCTGCGCTCTAGAGCCCATGAGCTACAACTACTGAGCCCGCGTACCACAACTACTGAAGCCTGTGCATCTACAGCCCGTGCTCCACAACAAGAGAAGCCACCACAATGAGAAGCCCATGCACCACAACAAAGAGTAGTCCCCGCTCAACGCAACTAGAGAAAGCCCACGCACAACAAAGACCCAACGTAGCCAAAAATGAATAAATTTATTTTTTTAAAAAAATCAAAAGGCTACCTGTCAAGTATTAAATGTCACTTTCTCCAGCTACATAAAGCTCAGTGGGAACCTAACCAGGAAAGCATAAAAAGATTGTGCTTTCTTGGTTCTCTTTCCTCTCAGCCACTTCCTCTTTTCTACAGTTTCATCATCTTCATCAAATCACTGGACAATGCATGGACTTAGAACCTTTGCTTTTCTCTTCACGTTCTCCATTATGCTTATATTTTCACATATTTGTATTCCCAGCCCTTTCTGCTCATGTGACCTTCATCTCCCTATTTCCAAACATGTCCAGTTACCTCCATTTGTTAAATGAATAAGACGTTCCATTTATTTCAAATCCAACATGTCCTAAACTGAATTTATCTGCCCACTATCTCAAAATGTGATATAAAATTAAACCCTACATCTTTCTTACTCCATCAATGACAACATAATTTTCCAGTCTCAAAGCCTTGGAGTCAGTTTTAACTTTTTACTTTCTTTTATCAAGGACAGTCAAATCTTTCTTTCTTTTATAGCTTTCATGATATGACCAACCTTTCCTTTTCACTTCCCTCTAGCCTCAACGTGCAGCAGTAAAACCTTGGAAATCCTTTAATGGAACTAGCATATAGCCTCCATGCCTCCTCTCTCTCTCAACCCATTCAGCACAATCTTCATCTTCCAGTAATGACCAAACATGTCAGCAGGTCTTAAGTCTTTGATAAACTTCCACCTGCTACAAGGTAAAAGTACAGATTATTTAGCTAAATACCCAAAAGTCTCCAAAACTATCACATGTACTGCACATTCTATGTTTTCCATTTCAGCCAAGCAGGTCTTCTGACTACCCCAAACATACTATGTACCATTTCCTAACTGCTATAAATGTATCCTCCCTCAACTGTAATTGTCCTGGGACTTCCCTGGTGGTCCAGTGGCTCAGACTCCGTGCACCCAAAGCAGGGGGCCTGGGTTCAATCCCTGGTGAGGGAACTAGATCCCACGTGCCACAACTAAGAGTTTGCATGCTGCAAATGAAGACCCCATACGCCAGAAGTAGAAGACCCCGCATACAGCAACTAAGACCCAGCACAGCTAACTAGCTAAATAAATAAATAAATAAATAAACTGCAAATGTCCTTACCCTTACATGTTCCCAAATCTTACATCCTATTCCTCTAGTTCTCACTATCTTTCAGGCCTCTGATCTCCTACCTCCATTCAGAGAGCACCTTAAATTTTTAACTGTTTGACTAGAGTACATAAGAGGCAGAGAGCACATTTCAGGTTTCTTTTGTATCTCCTTCAACAGCTAGCACGTACTATTATTTAATAAAACTTGCTCCTTTGTTCATTTAATAAACAATGATTGTGTGTCTACTAAGCCTCAGGCACTTTTAGCTTAACCTGTGGTATCAAAACAATGACCAATATTTCCCTTCCCTGTTCTACTTCTTATTCTTTTCTCAAGATTCCATTAGTTCTTTCCTTCTCCCTTGAGCATCCTAACCTTACCATTACCAGTTGTCCTCTTCCATTCAGTTGAATAGCAACTAAGTTATTTTCACAAATATGTTTCTGGAATACAAAAGAAACATGACTTGCCTCTCCAAATATTCTGAGAAAAAATAGAAAGACTGACCAGCAGTATGTGTGTGAAGGCTATTTTGCCATCTGACAGTTGGAGGCTTCTCACAACTGTCCTTACCACTGACACTCATTTTCACACACAGTACTCCTATGAATAGACCAAAACCTTAATTTCACTAAATGTATGCAGACTTACTTTTTGTACCTAGACTCCATGATAAATATATGGTTAACTGAAGAAAGGGGGTTGTGATTTTTTTTTTTTTTTTTTTTTTTTTGCGGTACGCGGGTCTCTCACTGTTGTGGCCTCTCCCGTTGCGGACCACAGGCTCCAGACGCGCAGGCTCAGTGGCCATGGCTCACAGGCCCAGCCACTCCGCAGCATGTGGGATCGTCCCGGACCGGGGCACGAACCCGTGTCCCCTGCTTCGGCAGGAAGACTCTCAACCACGGTGCCACCAGGGAAGCCCGGGGTTGTGATTTTTAAAGTGCATATGAACTGTAACTTTTAATGACTAAATTTCTATTTCAGTTAAGCTCCTTCAGGTAAAACAATTCATCAGACCTGGCGTTCAAAATTTAACAACAATAAAAAACAATGTAGGTGGTTTATCCATGGGCTCCACAGGGTTAACTAGAGTACGTCTCCGACCTCAAATCTCATCAAAAGAATTTACTCTTAGGCAAACTCAAAGAATGTGAAATACGTACATCTTCTGACTAAATCAAACTGTTAGATATGAAGTAAAGACACTGGACCTGCAGTTCCCAATACAACCTAAACATAAAAAGCCCTTCAAATTCAAGTCTCTGGGAGCAAAACAAAGCAAACACAAAAACAAAACAAAAACCTCTACACATTTCCTTCTTTTATCTACTCTGCTAACAGAAGAAAGAATACTTTTTAAATCTGACCAAGTTTTAATACAAATTAAAAACATTGACTCTTGGAGAATTCAGATGCTGGCCAAGCTCAAAAATAAAAAATTAAGTAATTACACATGATATGCTGTGATAACCTAAAAGCATACTGAAAATTGGTAAAAATAATAAAAATGAAAAATTAGAACAACAAAAAAACTATGTTTTAATTCTCAAATTGTTTCACAGTAACAAAAGCTTCTTGTACTGTGTCACAAGGTCAAATAAGTCGAGTCATTTCCCTGGACAGAAACCACTAATGCTGTTGCCTTATAAAGGCCATCATAAAGTTTAGAAAGCATTTTCTCTTTCATTATCTCAATCATTATCGTAACCCTTTGAAAAGGAGAGATGTACTATTTTCCTCATTTTACAGATGAGAAAACTAGAACTCAAGGAATCAGGGGATTCACCACAACCACATGGCTACCTTCATGTAAGAAAAGGGATATAAGAAAATGTACAGGTATCTACTCATTTGTATAAAAGAAATACAGGAAAGATAAACCAGAAATTAAGAGGCTGGTTACCTCCAGGTACAGGTGGGAAAGAAGGGGGAAAGAGAAACTGGGTAGCAGAGATAAAAGTAACACTTCTCTGAGTTTTTTTTTTTTAATATAACTCAGACTCTTAGAAGCAGAGTAATGTTTCACATATCCAAAATAAACAATCAAAACTAAAAGTAGAGGAATAGGGTTAGCAATTTCAAACTTTTTACGTCTATACTATAATTAGCTGAGTAGATTATAGATAATGAGAGCCAGGTTTCTCATTATTGGAGATATTTAATAAATAAGGAAAAGGGGAATGTTAAAGCAAACTGGGTGGCATTGCAGTGGAACTCGAGCTATTAGTATAAACTCGTGGTTTTTAATGTATATACAAATACAGAAATACAGATAATGTGTATACAAGTGGGTTAGTGTGTGTTCATATATATATATATATATATATATATATATATATATCTCCTAATTTTGTCTGCCGAAAGGGCCTAGAAGCAATGACATTCCAGTAACACTGAACACACCTCGGCCCAGAGCTTGGTCACTAACACCATTTTCCAATAAAGAGTCAGGATTTCTTGGAGAAGTGGCTGATCACAGCATTGAGGCAGGAAAAATACAATATGAACCTGAAACATCTTGTGGTGCCAGAAAGTAAAGAAATGCTCTAAAAAAGAAAGGGGGGGGGGTGGCGCGCAAAATTCCCTGGCAGTCCAGTGGTTAGGACTCTTTCACTTTCACTGCTAGGGTCCTGAGTTCAATCCCTGGTGGGGGAAGTAAGATCCTGCGCCTGCGCGTCCGGAGCCTGTGCTCCGCAACGGGAGAGGCCACAACAGTGAGAGACCGGCGTACCGCAAAAAAAAAAAAAAAAAAAAAAAAAAAAAAAAACAGGTTGGTGGCTGGGTAGAAAAACACAGGAGCCAATCTGAAGGAACTCCTAATGGGCAAAGTTGGATTAATCTGAGCAACAAAACAAATAATGATAATACATATCCGTGACTACATGATGATATAAATATATAATAGAATAAATTAATAAATGGAGGAGAGCTCTTCCTCACAGCAGAATTACAATTAATAAATGTAGAAGGAAAGAGAGAAATAGCCCCAATTATGCAACCAAAAACTTAATAGACGTTGCATGTTAAGATCCGCCAGTTGCTGAAATTAGTGGGCCAAAGTTTGAAGAGAAACAGTATTTGCAAAGTCTTCCACAAGATACTTATCAACTATAAAGAGAAAAATAGTAACACCACAGTAGAATGACCCACTATGCAGACACCAATCTAACCAAGTAATCAAAGTAACCATTACATACGGACATCAGGAATTTCTTAATATGATACACTATCGAACTTCTTGATATGATACACTACGAAAGGATGCATTCTGCTATTCTCACCAAAATTCATAACCTCATTCTGATCACGAGAAAACATCAAATCAACCCAAACTGAGGGACATTCTACAAAATAACTGACTGGTAATCTTCAAAGGCATCAAGGTCATGAAAGATAAGGAAAGACACAGACTGGAAAAGACTAAGGAAAAATAATAACTAAAAGGATAGTGGAAAAATTGGTAAAAATTGTAGTAAGGTCTGTAGTTTAGCTGAAAGTACTGTATCAATGGTAATTTCCTGTTCTTGATGATTATACTGGTTATGGAAGATGCTAACAGTAGGGGAAGGAGGTGAGAGATACAAGGGAACTCTTCCTACTATTTTGGCAGGTTTTCTGCAAGTCTAAAATTAGTTCAAATCAAGTTGTTTTTTTTTAAAGGGAGCTGACAATACTTTGCTCCTACTTAGTTGACATGCTGATGTCAAAGACTTCTATAATAACTACAAGGTCAAATACAAAATACAAATTGTTGGACCAAAGGATATAAAATGTTTTGCTGCCTCACAAAGCATTTTAGTAACATATCTAGAAATAGCATAAAGATGCCTAATTTTCTAAGCTATATAATGGTTACTAGGTAGGATGACCCTATACTTTACCATCCAAACCAGGACCATTACAGGAGAAAGGGGATCTTCGGTTACCCTACTAGTAGGTCAAAGTAGTTCATGCTATTAAAGATCTCAAATCAGTTTGAGCTGGCATAAACTTGATGATTAGGCAAGTCATCCTCATTTCCCTTAGCCTCTGAACAAACGGCCCTGAGGGAGGGGGCCAGAAAGTTGCACGGGGAGATCCCCAAAGTAGACTTACGTAATGCGAAAGTAAGCTAATGCATACTTATACGCTTCAATTTTTTAATTATGTTTTTTTAAAGGTCAAGAATGTAATCACTGACTTTCCAGAGCAGCATTCAGTTTTCACTGCCTTGCCTAAAATGTACCACATTCAAGTACACTCACCCAGTCACAGCCTGAAAAGTAATAAGCTAAGGTTAAGTACTCTGCTGCATGCTTCTGAAACAGCAGCGTCACCTCAGGAAGGTGGACTGGTTCCAAATTCTATTATTTCTGAAAAAGATCAGCAATGTAATATTGAAAGTATCAGCTGAATATGACATATTAGCCTCAAAGACTCCACAATATTAACCAGGTATTGATGTCCTTAAAATTCTACATTTAGGTTAATTGAGACCCACTTCCTTTGCATATTTAGTAAGAGCTAAGCTAAAGATACGCATAGTAATTTATAAAACTTAAAAAGTAAACAGACATAATCTTTAAAACTCAGCAACCCCATTCCCACACTGTAATATTTCAAGTCACTGAAGAAGTTTCTTGTGTGTGGAAAATCTTCATCCAAAGCAAATAAACCCTGTTTTTTTTTTTCCTTGCGTTATGCGGGCCTCTCACTGTTGTGGCCTCTCCCATTTGCGGAGCACAGGCTCCGGACGCGCAGGCTCAGCGGCCATGGCTCACGGGCCCAGCCGCTCCGCGGCATGTGGGATCTTCCCGAAACGGGGCACGAACCCGCGTCTCCTGCATCGGCAGGCGGACTCTCAAGCACTGCGCCACCAGGGAAGCCCAATAAACCCTGTTTTTATCAGACTTGAAAAGTTATACAGAGCCTCTTCTTTAATGTGGTCTTTTCCTAAATAGTAAAAAGAAACCTGTTAGAGATTAGCAGTATTTCTCTATTTTGTTTCTTTATAATAATATAAAGAAACATTAGCATAGACTGAGGGTATAACCTAATAAATAAAAAAATCAAATTTAACTTGAAAATTACATAAATGCTTTAGGCAGAACTAACATTCTATGTGAAATACAATAACCCAAGAATTTGTAACTTACAATTTCAATTCTGCACAGGACAGCAAAGTAGTCAAATGCCCATACTTGACTTCTTACAAAATTATCACTGCCTAATAGGAATGATCTTAATAATAGAAGTAGGCAAAATCTCTTCTGAATAGTTCTAGGCATTATACAAAAGGAAGAAATGGTCAAAGTCTGTTTATTCATTAAGTCATAAAAAAATTAGCACACCTCACTAGATCTCAAACTTTTAATGGACTGATTATAAAACCTTACACATAGTTCTGTGATGCCATTCCATACTCTCCTAATCTTTCCTGTTTCTTATTTCAACTTGCACACTTCAACCAAATAAATCTTCAAAACTACTGTTTTCATCAGCAGTTCCCCCCCCAAAAAAACACGAAAGAAATGCAATTGATTTTTGACAAAGTGCCAAGACAATTCAATGAGGAAAGAACAGTGTTTTCAACAAATAGCACTGAAACAACTGGATATCCAAATGCAAAATAAACTTGAACCCCCTACTTAACATCATACACAAAAATTAACTCAAAATGGATCAAAGACCTAAATGTACAAGCTAAAATTATAAACTCTTAGAAGTAAACAAAGTAGTAAATCTTCATGACCTTGTATTAGTCAAAGCCTTCTTAGACACAATATGAAAGTGCAAGTGACAGAAGAAAAACATAAATTGGACTTCATCAAAATTAAAAACTTTTCTGCTTCAGAGGGTGAAAAGTGAAAAGATGACCCAATGAATGGGAAAAAATATTTGCAAATGTTATATCTGAAAAGGGACTTGTATCCAGAATATATAAAGAACTCTTACAACTCAATAATAAAAAGACAACCAAGCTAAAAACTGGGCAAAGGATTTGAGCAGACATTTCTCCAAAGACAAATGGCCAATAAGCCCACAAAAAGATGCACAACATCATTAGTCATCAAGGAAAAGCAAATCAAAACCACGAGATACCACTTCACACCCACTAGAACGGCCTATAATCAAAAAGACATATACAATGCCAAGTGTGGGAACCTTCATCTTTTGCTGGTAGGAATGTAAAATTTTGGTAGTCACTTTGGAAAAGTTTGGCAGTTAATCAAAATGTTAAACATGGAGTTACCTCATAAAACCCAGCAACTGTACTCTTAGGTATATACTCAAGAGAAATGAAAACATACATCCACACAAAAACATTCATAGCATAATTATTCATAATAGTAAAAAAGTTTAAACCACCCAAACGTCCATCAACAGATGAATGGAAAAAATGTAATACTTGGAATATTCTCCAACAATTTAAAAAAAAAAAGGTTCTAAAACACGCTACAGGGCTTCCCTGGTGGCAAAGTGGTTGAGAGTCCGCCTGCCGATGCAGGGGATGCGGGTTCGTGCCCCGGTCCAGGAAGATCCCACATGCCGCGGAGCGGCTGGGCCCGTGAGCCATGGCCGCTGAGCCTGTGCATCTGGAGCCTGTGCTCCGCAACGGGAGAGACCACAGCAGTGAAAGGCCCACGTACCGCACAACACGCTACAACATAGATGAACCACAAAAAAATTATGCAAAGTGAGAGAAACCACTCACAAAAGACCATATACTGTATTATTCCTATACGAAATGTCCAGAATAGGCAAATCTCTATAGGCTGAAAGTAGATTAGTACTTGCCTAGGGTAGAGAGAACGGGGGAGGGGGGGGGCGGGAACTGGTGAGTCTAATGGGTTTCTTTTGGGAGTGATGAAAATATTCTAAAATTTACTAGGTGATGGTTGCAGTATTCTGCGAATATACTCAAAACCACTGAACTGTACACTGTAAATGGGTGGCTTGTACGGTATGCAAATTATATCTCAATAAAGCTGTCCAAAAAAAAGAGCAATGGTTTTACACCTCTTCTCTTATTCATTCAAAGTCCTCTAGAATCCAGATCCATTACCTCAAGCATTCAACCTCAAGACTCCTCCACTCCAAGCATACTGATCAGGACCCTTACAATCCAGCACACATCGTGCTTATTTCAGGCCCAAATCTTTGTTCATGCTGATCACCCACTCACCACAATTCATTCCTCTCTGCCGAACCAAACCCTGACTACAGTCTTAAACTCTTCTTTTTAATTTTTAAAAAATTCATCTTTCAGTTCAAATTCTGTTTTTTATACGCTATTTTCTAGGGCCTAGAAAGAGTCAGGAGTCACCCTTTCTTTCTTACATTCCTCCATTCTATCTTCAAGGTTCAGTCCTTTCCATTCTCAATGTAAAAATACTGTATTCTGGCTCAAAACTGGCTGTACTTATTTCTACTGCCACCTAGTTTTCCCCCTTGTTATTCCAAAATTCTGTTTGTTCCCATGCTTCAATCTTATTTCCCTAACTCCACATGAGACCGCATATGGTCTTTCCCTCCCTCCTCAATCACCATATAATACCAAGTTAGATCAAGTTTTAATGTCATAAATAATGCAAAACATTATAGGCACAAGTCAAAAATGTTTGACCTCTTGATAAAGGTTTCAGCCCTTCTCTTTCTAATGTGCAGTGGTAACTTCTGAGCTACACGCCAAAGGTGAAAGAAGAACTTTCCAAAGAAACAAAAATAGTTCATTCCAAATTGATGAAGAATAAAACTATTCAACAAGTAGTTTCTGCTGGCAGATAGTTAAGTAACAAAATAAGCAAGATACAAAACTGTATGTAATTTAACCTTAAGTTATGTTACAAAAAAGGGCAGATCTTAAGTCCATTAAAGTCCATAGAAAAAAGGACAAGAAATAAACCAAAATGTTAAACAGTGGTTATCTCTATGTACTAAGATTATGACTGACTTTTTACTTTTCCATATTTTAAAAATTTTCTGAATTGATGATATGTTACTCATAATTATAAAACAAAAATTTTAATAGTAACATTTGACTATAAATGTTTTTTCTCCTTGGCCTTTATACAAATTCTAATCCTCAGTATCTATACTTCAAATGTAACCCAGCCATTTTAGATGGCTATGTAAACTGGGTCAATGCTTATGCCATCTCAAAGGAAATTATGAAACTATTTTCAATTCAATTACACATCAGTGCAAACAATTTAGGGCAGCTTTGAGTGCGAAAAGTGTGTTGTGATGCCATCTCTATTACTCCAAAACTTATCTTAAACTGATTCCTAGACTCTAACTTAATCAACATTTCATTCAACAAATATTTATAGACTTCCTACTACCTGCCAAGCACTGTTATAGGTGCTAGCAATTCAATAGTGAACAAAAGCGACAAAAATCTCTGCCTTTACAGAGTTTACATTCTCTACAGATAAAATTTAATGTCTCAGAAGAGTCAGGAAACACACACACAGGGCTCAAAAAAGTACAAAACAACTACTAGTTAATAAAGATCATAAAAACTGACAAATTTCAAATGTACTTTAAATAGTTCAAACGATCTCAAATTTCAGTTAAGAGTATAGGAGAGTGAAAAACTTCTGGTTGGCAGCAAGCCAAAGAACTAGGAACCAATTGAGAATTCAGAAGTATCTTGGGATCCTGCAATATTTCATCCATGTAAATTTCACCTGCAGTTTACACATTACTTGAAGTCAAGCGCCTACCTAATCATCAGGAAACACTTCATTTCGTATTATATTAGCTCAAAGTATTATTCCTAAAGTAAAAATAGATTTTCTCATCACAGGAGTTTACTTCAGAACTTACTTCCCCTCATACCTCATAAATGAACTAACTGGATCAGCACCCAGAGCGAGGCAGCATCTGACCATGGTGGCAACCTTATTTTACAGCCTCAAGCCATCCCACCACAGACAATATAGTCTTCACTACTAAAGTCACAGAAGTATTTCAGTCTGTTTGGCTAAATCTAACATTAATAAAAGAAAAACCAGAGGTTTCTTCTCATATGAGCAAGCTGCCTTCCCTATGATCCACGTCAGAATGCCTCTAATATCAGTAAGTCACCACAGAAAACGTGTCACTGACCATCAGACAAACTAAGAAACCATTAATAGGTCTCTATAAATCCTTCCCGCCTACTTGCAAGAACAAAACAAACCTCAAACCATAATCTTCAGAGTTAAAAGCCATTACAATTCAAGAGGATCACTCTGTAAACTAGTCTTACCCCTTCATTTTAGAGAAGGGGAAACTGATGCCCAAAGTAGTTATGTGACTAGTCCAAGATAACACATTAAAATGGAAAAGCCAGGGGCTTCCCTGGTGGCGCAGTGGTTGAGAGTCCGCCTGCTAATGCAGGGGACACGGGGTCGGGCCCTGGCCTGGGCAGATCCCAC
>NW_006786690.1:5759658-5777640 GCF_000442215.2 Lipotes vexillifer | reverse complement strand
GCTGCCGGTCTCCGTGACAACGCGACCCCAGGGGGGGGGGCCGGACCCGGCGGGGGCAGGAGGCGGAGAGACCGGACCTTTCACGGCAATATCCTCATGGGCCGGCGGCAGGGGGTCTTTATCCCCCTCCCCGGGGGAAGCGGCGCCCTTCTCGGTAGCGGGGCTCAGGCGATGCCGGCGGATTTTCTTCACTCAACGAGCAGAGCATCCAACATGGCGCTGCGGCCGCCTCCAGCAGTCCGGCAGGACGGCCGCTCGGAAAACTTCGGGCCTTTTCGGAGTAGTTCGGGAGGCCGAGGGTGAGAAGCTCCTTCGGCTCTTTCCGGAGACTGCAAGAGGTCGGGGTTCTTCGGAACCACTCGGGGGCGCCTTCGGCCGCCGTTCGGCAGTTCTCCGGGGCTGACTCGCTTCCTCGGGAAAGATCGGCTAGAGGGGCTTCCAGGCTCGCTGCGGCTGGGGTGCGGGGCGGAAGGAGAGACCAAAGGCGAGGTCTGGTCTGCGAGATCCCTCCTCTGCCGCCCAGCCTCGAAGAACAATGGTAACGGCCCTGGAGCCTGCGGTCCGCAGAGCCCTGTCCGTAGGGGCGGGAGGCAGTGAAGCGAGAAACCTAGGTTACGGTGGGAGGAACTGCTTAACCGAGTGAAACCGCTGGATAGGAGCCCGCCGGGTGGACCTATTAGCATAACAAATGGCACTCGCCGGCCCTTAACGCAGTTCCCGTCCATTGTGTCTACATTTCGCCCTTGTCCACTCAGAGAGGTGAGCGGGACGAGGAGCTCCATTTCCAGAGCACGCTGAGTCTGAGAGAGGAAAAGTGACCGGCCCAAGGTCATCCAGCCAGGAAAGGACAGGGACAAACCTGGATCTGAAATCCAGGTTCATTCGTCCGAATGAACCTTGCCGCTTCCCAAGTTGCCTGGGGACCTGATCTGACCCTCCTTATCTAATCAGCTGCCTTAACTTGGGGATCTGTGGACGGATTCTTCCAAGGCCTGCCCGGAGACTGGAGCGCCTTTTGACCAGCAGCCAGTGGTCGGCTCCCCGGTGTCCTATGCGGGCGTAACACTTGGTGATAAGCTCCTTTTCTCCCCAGGAGGACCAGCCAACACTCCCCCACCCCCTGCCCACACACTCCACCCCCAATTGGGGTCTTGTCCAAGCCCAGGAACATTGAGGGGAAAGGAATTGCAGAGATCAGGGAGCAAGCCAGGTAATAACTGTAACCAGGCACTGAGCAGTTCATTATCTCACACAGTCCTGTGAAAGAGGTGGTAATCATTTCACAAATGTAGAGACTGAGGCACAGGGAGGCTCAATACCATCACACAACAGAAGAAGCTGAGAAAATTGAGGCTCGAAACGGACAAGAGACTTTGCCAAGGTCACATGGAGAGTGTAGTTGGCAGAGACAAAATTAGGGCTGGGTTCTGTCTCCTGCTATACTGCTTCACACTGCCTTTTTTCACATAAAGCTCTACACATTGTGGTTGCTTAATTCTTGACAGTCCCTGGGACCTCCAAAAGCTCCCTCTGGGAAAAAGCATCTGGAAGAGGGTGATACCACAACTGCATCTTTCTGGAGAGGGTTTCACAGCTCCTAGTGTAGAAAAGGAAGCATCATCCCCCATCTCCAGACTGGAAGGCAGGAGCTAATTCATACTCTGGAATCCTAAACCATTTGGACTTGTAACACCTGTTTACCTGGGATTGGATTTTTCTGCTCTTCGCTAGACGTGACTGGCTCCAGGAAAAATTCCCAAGTGGTCCTGCAGTTCCCCAGATTCTCCTTCTATGTTCCAGATCTCAGACTTCCTTATCCCAATGGAAACCTGTTCCCAGGAAAGAATTTGGCTTCCCATTTATAGTAGGGTGATAACAGACCGATAATTGCTTAATTGTTATTCTTTTCTGAGCTAGTTTCATTTCCTAACTTAATAGCTACAAGCATCGGGTGATTACTGTGTGTCTGGTCTTTGCTAAGCACTTTATGAGCATTATCTCTCTTGAAACAGATAGACCTTGGGCAAAATAATGTAAAAGTCCCTGATAAGATTCTGGCCCCAGGCAATCAATGCGGAAGGCTTATAGGGAGCAAAGTCAGAAAGGTAGAGCACTCTCCTTTCATTCAAATCATAGCCCTGCTCAACACCTCCCGTCTGGCACAGAGAAGCTAATATTTATTGAACACCTCCTGGGTGCCAGGGTACAACTCTGCTAAACATTCTGCTTAGATTCACTCTTATTCACCTCAACAACTCTGCAAGGTATTATTATATCCCATTCACAAATAAACTGAGGCTTAAAGATATGAAGAAGCAACTTGTATAACTTTCAAGTGGAAATGCTGGCATTCAAACCCAGGCACCTGACTCCAGTTCTGATTTGCAACCATTGCCTTCCACAGACCAACCTCCCCACGCTGGCCAGAGGCACTGTCAACAAGCGAAGCTGATTTTGTGAACTTGCCTGCTGAGAGCCCTCCATGGCTCCCCCATTGCCTTCAGGATCCAGTCTAAATTCAAGGCCCTTCAGGATCTGGACTCTGCTTGCATCCTGCCACTCTCCACCTCAGATCCAGAACTGCAGCCACTTTGCTCCACTGCAGACAAAGCCATTCTCTTCCTCTCCCTGTTGTCTGTATGTGGACTACGACCCCAAACCATCCTCTCCCTTCTCAGCCTGTTGGCTTATGCCTGCTCCTGCCTCAAGGCTTGGCTTAGGCCTGGCCTCCTCTGGGCACCCTTTCCTCACTCCCCAGGCTGAGCTAGGCTCCCCTTCTCTAGGCTCCCAAGTAGATGCTTAAAGCTCAGTGTTGAGCAATAAATAAAGAGTACAGCTGTTGGAATCAGATTACCTGAATTTGATTCTCAGCCCTGCCATTGATTAATTGTATGGCCTTGGAGAAATCACATAACCTCTCAAGCCTCAGTTTTCTCATCTGTAAAATGGAGACTCCACCTCTTCTCATGAGAAATAAGACAACAAAGTCCAGTCTCTTGCTCATTGTCATAGTTGGATACATTTTAGCTACTACTATTCATTTACATAGGAACATTACCTAGTCATTTAAAATATCCTTGATATCTAGCACTCAATAAAAAGGATGTGAGCTTGCTAAAGGACAGAATAATTGTGAACTGCCAGAGGATTTTCAGGTTACCCTGGAGAAGCCCTGGGTACTGCAGAGCCTAGGCTGGGCCTCACTGCACAGGGAGCGAAAAGGGTGAGAGCTTCCTGGAGGAGGCAGTGCTGGCTCACAGGAGGAGTCTTGAATTTTTGACCAGCCAGCCACTGTTCCCAGAGCCCACCACGCTACCCCCAACAGAGACCTGCATTCCCTCCCGGAATCAAAATACCTCTCCATCCTCATTCAAAGAGCCAGCAGACAGGTGAAGTCTTGGTTTACACATCTCCTCATGGCTGGGTGATGGAGCTTTGCTTATTTGTTATCATGTGGGGTCACTGTGCTGTTTCTCTGAGTGAACTGAAGACTGGGCTCAGGGGGACCCCTTAATTTCTTAATTGAAAACTTTTGAAAATATTGTTGCAAGCTGGAGTTCTCTGGCCCTTTCATTTTTTTTTTTCTCTCCTGTAGGGGACTGGCCTTTTAGCACAACAGAAGCCATCTTTAGTAGCCACAGAAGGTTTGTATGTTATTAGGTGCTCCACTCTGAGACGTGCAAACCTCCACCAAGGCCTGACGAGATAGAGCTGGGCATGGAACTTGCTGACCCAAGATCTAGACCCTAGGCAGTTAAGACATAGAGATGGGAGGCCAAGAACATTTTAAAAAGAAGGAGGAGGAGGAGGAGGAGGAAGAAGACCAAAGAAGGAGCAACTACATGGCACCTATTTGAAATGGACATGAATGGAAGGAGAGAAAGCCCAATGGGAATAGCAAAGAAATATTTTGTCCCATTCCTTATACTGCAGGCCCATTCATCATTGGCCACGAATGTTCTTCAGTAAAGAGCTGTGCCAGCAGGCCCTGCCCAGCATCACAGGGCCCAGTGGTAGGATGCCATGTAAGGGTGGTAGTTCCTTTCAAAGGTTGTAAACTTTCAGATAGATCTGGATTCTAACCTTACAGACTAGCTAATCAACCTTAAGCAAGTTTCCTAACTTCTCTGGGCCATTTGCAAAATAAAAACAGGAGGTCTGCCCCTAAAGGATTAAAGCAAGACATAAAGGAGCTGGTCTGTAGAGAGCATCGCCAGGGCCTAGGGCATGGTAGGTACCTCAACAAAGCTTCATGCCTTCCCTCTTGCCTCCAAGGCAAAGTTTGCTGCCACTCCCACTCCCACTTCTGGGGCCAAGTCGTCCTACCTCTTTGCCCACGGTGTGTGTAATGGTCTTCATTTCTCAGCTATTCCTGGAGGGGACCACAGCCCCCGCCAGCACTGTGGCAGCAGATGCTTCAGCTTCGCCAGGATGCAAGAGGGAACAAAAAATATTGTCATAGAATGGTTAAGACAGTAAATTTTATGTTATTTGTATTTACCACAATTCTTTGAAGTATTGTAATAGAGTCTAGTCAGGACTGAAGGTGCCTTAGGGGATCACCTTACCCAGCGTCCTGGTTTTAGGGGTAGAGCCCAGATATAAGAAAGGCTTTTTCTCAAGGTCAAACAGCAAGTAAGCAGCACAACCTGGACTGAAACTCATGACCTCTTTTCACTGCTGGACCAAGGTGTTTCTCAAATCTGATGTTATCCTGTCATTTAGAAGTCGGATCCCCCTATCCCCCCACCCCCAGTCTTTTCCCACCTCAAGTGTCGGTCATTCCTCCCCGTGTGCCTCTGGAATCACAACCAATCTTCAGGACTTATTAAACAAGCATTTACTGAGTGACAGCTATGTACCAGGCACTGTTCTGGGCCCCTAGCAAGGACTGTGAGGCCACGTCTTAACAGGGAAGAGAGATAGGTAACTGGGCCTACAAGTTAAATAATCCCCATAATTATTTACATGAAAAAGTTAAGGACTTCCCTGGTGGTGCAGTGGTTAAGGATCTGCCTGCCAATGCAGGGGACACAGGTTCGATCCCTGGCCCAGGAAGATCCCGCATGCCACGGAGCAACTAAGCCCATGCACCACAACTGCTGAGTCTGCGCTCTAGAGCCCTCAAGCCACAACTACTCAGCCCGCGTGCCACAACTACTGAAGCCTGTGCGCCTAGAGCCCGTGCTCCGCAACAAAAGAAGCCACCGCAGTGAGCAGCCCACACACCGCAACAAAGAGTAGCCCCTGCTCGCCGCAACTAGAGAAAGCCCGCGTGCAACAGTGAAGATACAACGCAGCCAAAAATAAATTAAATCTTAAAAAAGAAAAGAAAAGAAAAGAAAAGTTGAAGTCATGTCACTTTCTCTGCTCAGAGCCCTCCACTGTCCTCACTTCTGAGTTGGAATAAAAGCCAAAATCTGCGCAATGACCTTCGATGCCCTACGTGATCTCCATCTCCCACCCCCACCTTTACATCTCAGAGCTTCTCTCCTACTCTCCTCTTCTAGTGCACTGGCCTTTACGATGTTCCTTTTCATATACTCCCCGCCTCAGGGCCTTTGCACTTTCTGTTTCCTGTCCTTGAGATATCTGCACTGCTCATTCCCTCACTTCCTTCATGTCCCTGCTCAAATGTCACCTTATCAGAGAGGCCTTCCCTGATCATCCCTTATAAGTTAGCAACCCACCCCCAACCCCAGGCTACCCTAACCTACTTTAATTTCCTTCATTACACTCATCACCATCTAACCAGTGACATATTTACATATTCATGAGTTTACTATCTATCCCTCCCCATTAGAATGTTAGCCCTACAGGAGTAGGGATTCTGTCTGTTTTGTTCATTGCTGTATCTCCAGGCCCTAGAATGGTGCCTTACATGTATTGTGTGCTTGTGATATTGTGATTTATAATAAGAAATATATATTTGGTCTTCATCCCATTCCTGGTGTAGAGCTCCTAAAACCCTTAGAATTGCCTAAGCAAGGAAAGCAATAAAGTGTCATTTGTTATGTTAATGAAGTGACTTTTGGAAAGCCCTAGGTCACCTTAGTAGGAGGGGCTGGTTGCCAGGGGAAACAACATTGTGATTAGAGGGTTGGACATTTCAGTCCCACCCCCTGACCTCTGGGAAGGGGAGAGGGCTGGAGACTGAGTTCAATCACCAGTGGCCAATGATTTAATCAGTTAAGCCTATGTGGTGAGGCCTCCATAAAGACCCAAAAGGACAAGATTCCGAGTGCTTCCACGTTGATGAACGCATGGAGGTGCTGAGAGAGGGCATGGAAGCTTCACACCCCTTTCCCCATTCTTTGCCCTATGCTGTTCCTGAGTTATATCATTTTATAATAAACTGTTGATCCAGTAAGTAAAATGTTTGTCTTAGTTCTGTGCTCTGCCCTAGCAAATTAATTGAACCCAAGGAGGGGGGTCATGGGAACCTCCAGTCTCTAGCCAGTGGATCAGAAGCACAGGTAACAGCCTGGGCTTGCGACTGTCATCTGAAGCAGGGGGTGGGGGTGGGACGCCCCTGTAGGACTGAGCCCTTAACCTCACCTTATCAGAGAGGCCTTCCCAGACCATCCCTTATGAATGAGCTGTGGGATTTGAAGCTCTCTCCAGGTAGATGGTGTCAGAGGTGAGTTAAATTGTAGGATACTCAGCTGGTGGCTGAGAGTTGTCTCGTGGTGTACCGGAGGGCCCAGTAGATATTTGTGGACTGACTGACACAAAATGATGGCCGCTGTGCAGGCGCAGGTGGTGGAGGTGGGAGGAGAATGAGAGGATGGCGCACAGGTACCACCCCTGACTCTTCAGCCTTCTGCTCTCTGACCCAGCTCGTACAGAACTGAGAATTAGCCTGTCCTTCAAGTTGAACATCACTTGCAAATGCCTTGAACTAATTCCGATTGGGTGTGCCCATCATCCTCAAGACACTGCTTTTCTCTCTGCCAGTCAGTTTTGAACAAAACTGGAGTGCATTTTCCTAGAAAGCAGAAAGTGGGCCCAGGGAACCATCCCAAGGAGCCTGGGGGATAAAGAGACCTGGTCCTGATCCCAATTCTGCCACTTATCTTTCTTTCAACTCTTTATTATTATTATTATTATTGTAAGATACAACATAAAATTCTTTTTAAGTGTACAATTCAGGGCAATCACCCTGTCGTGCAGTCATTACATTGTGCATCTCCAGAACTTTTTTGACATCCCAAACTCTGTACCCATTGAACAATAACTCCCCATTCTCCCCTCCCTCCAGCCCCTAGCAACCACCATTCTACTTTCTGTCTCTATGAATTTGACTACTCTCAGTACCACATATAAATGGAATCATACAATACTTATGTGTCTGGCTACTTAATATTTTTAAGGTTCAACTTGTGTAGCATGTGTCAAAAATGTAATTCCTTTTCAAGGCTGAATAATAACCCATTGAATGTATATACCACATTTTGTTTATCCATTCATGTATCAGTGGACATTTGAGTTGTTTCCACCTTTTGGCTATTGTGACTAATGGTGCTGTGAACAGGGGTGTACAAGTATCTGTTCACAAGTACCAGCTTTCAATTCTTTGGGGTACATGCTTAGAAGTGGAATTTCTGGATCATATGGTAATTCTATGTTTAATTTTTTGCAGAACCATCATACTGTTTATCCACAATGGCTGCACCACTTTATATCCCACCAGCAATGCACAAGGGTTCCAATTTCCCCACATTCTCACCAACACTTGTTTTCTTTTTTCCTTCTTTTTTTATAATAACCCAGCTAATAGGTGTGACGTGGAATTGCATTGTGGTTTTGATTTGTATTTCCCTAGTGATTAGTGATACTGAGCATCTTTTCAGGTGCTTACTGACCATTTGATACCTTCTTCAGAGAAATGTCTATTCAAGTCCTTTGCCCATGTTTGAATGGCGGGGGCGGTTATTGTTGTTGTGTTGTAAAGTTTCCCTCCAGCTCTGCCACTTTTAACTATGTGTCCTTGAGTGAGTTACATGACCCCCCATTGTACCTCAGTTTTCTCAACTGTAAAAAGCAAACTTTTTTTTAACCTATTAATTCCTACTTCCTAGAGCTGTTGTGAGGATTAAGTAAGGTAGCAAGTGGAAAAAAACCATTAGTGTGTCTAGAAGATAAAAACAGTAACAGCTAACATTTACTGAACACTCACTATGTGCCAGGCATTGGGCAAAGCTCTTTACATGTATTAACTCATTTAATTCTCATTACACCCCAGTGGAGATCTGGGTACCAATACTACCCGCACATGGGAGGTGAATCATAACAGGGCCTTCCTTCCTCCCTTGTCTGGCTGTCACCCAACATGGTCAGGAGGTGGCTGCTCGGCCTGGGACAAGGCAGCACGTGATCTAACTGCTTCCACATCTTATTAGCAGAACCCCCTACATACCAGATCTGCTGAGCTGCCCTGTTCCTGAGATCAACCTGCATGGCCCCTGGGTCTGACCCAGTGAAAGGTCTCTAATACCTGCCCAGCAGGCCTCCAACACTCTCTAAACCAAGGGACTTCACACAGTCACCCACATATCCCATCTTGAATCTGGAAACCACATCCTTCTACCCTGGGTGGTCCAGCCTTGCCCTGGGCCTTGTCAAGCCTAATGCCATTTAATCATCCTGCCAAGTTTACTGCCTTGGGAAAATCCTGGATTCCAATTTCCCCCCATCTAATGACTAGAAGAGGAATCTGGATTTCCAGATGCCCACAGCTGGCTCCAAGCATCAGGCTGGCTCCAGTGATCTCCGTGGGAGCCGGCCTGCCAGCCTGGCCTGGCCTGGCCTGCCAGCACTCCAGACACCTGGAAAAAGGCTGAGGCGCGTTGCTATGCTCTGCCTTTCCCACCAGCATGAGTATGAAAATAGCAGCGATTTAGAATTAATTCTGCAGATGAACATTTTTCAGCTTCCCAAATTTGGCAATCATGCTTTTTCCCCTCCACCCTTGTCACACGCCTTTTCTTCCACTTGAACAGAGAAGTTGAAGAAGGTTTTTGGATTTTACCCTTATGCAGGGAAAGTGGGGATTAGATAGAGGCCAGGTTCCTCAGCCAGGTGCCTAAGGCCCTTTTGCTTCTGGCTCTTAGCAATCTCTGCACCCTCAGTTCCCACCACATGCCCCCTGAATGGCCACACACTTTCATGTCTCCCAATCTTTCCAGACGCTGTTTCCTCCACCTGAAGTGTCTCCTGCTCCTGGATTGCCTAGCGAGCTCCTATTTATCCTTCAAAACCCAGCTCAAGTATCATCTTATGGGACAAATTTTCCTTGATCCTCCTCCTTCCCAGACAAATTTAATCCATCCCCACCTTCTGCTACTTTTGTGCTGGGATATTTTCTTCTGATTCTATCACACTGTGTGCATAAGGGACTTCAATGTAGCCTAGTACCTGGCACATAATAAATACTCAACAGACGTTAGCTTATTTATCTTTTCTATGAAGCTGGAAATGGCTTGAGGATAAGTATCACAACCTGATTTCTGAACATGAAGAAAATAGAAGCCTCTTTCATTTCATGCTGCAGTGTGGCCGGCTTTTGGCTTTGGCCAAAAGCACTAAGTGATATCTCTTTTTTTTTTTTTGCGGTACGCGGGCCTCTCACTGTTGTGGCCTCTCCCGTTGCAGAGCACAGGCTCCAGACGCGCAGGCTCAGCGGCCATGGCTCACAGGCCCAGCCGCTCCGCGGCATGTGGGATCTTCCCAGACCGGGGCACGAACCCGTGTCCCCTGCATCGGCAGGCGGGACTCTCAACCACTGCGCCACCAGGGAAGCCCTAAGTGGTATCTTTGACCTTCTCAAGCCAAAGTGTTGGGAAGGTACCCCTTAAATAAACATAAAACACCCACATCAGTTATCAACCCAGGCCCAGTAGTCTCTTATTCACACCCACAGCTCCCTGCACTTCTCACACAGGTACTTAACTTGTATCATGGCCGTTCCCTGCTAGAAAGTAAGCTCCCGATGGCAGGGACTATGACGTGCTTTCATTGCTACATGCCCAGAGCCTGGCACTAGGCGGCGCTCTGTAAATAGCTGTGGGATGTATGCTGGTTGAGTTACTGAGTGTAACCCTACTCTGGCAGATTTGGGGGAGCACCTCGATTTGGGCAGGTCAGGGTCCTCTGCCATACAAGGGTTTCTAGAGGGGCCTTCCCTGCTCTCAGGAGAACACCTGAACACCTCTTTGGCACCATAGCTGAGAAACGTGGGAGAAAGGCCCAGGGCAGTGCTGTTTTACTTCTGCAGCATAGGGCTTGGGTTTTGGAAAATGAAGGTCTTCACTCGAATTCCAGTTCTAAAACCTTAGCCCATCACTTCACCTTGCTGGACCTTGATTCCTCTCATCTGTATGAAGGGGATTATAGTAGTTCTAATGTTCCAGCAAAGTTGTGAGGTGGAAAGGCCTAGCTCAGTACTGGACTCATAGGAGATCATCAATAAAAGAGTATCCTCTTCCCTCTCCCTTTAACTCTTCTTATCTCTCAAATAGTGGAAGCTCTTTGGGGAGGGGAGAGTCCACATGGCTCCGTTAGAACTGCACACACACAGAACCCTAACTCATGGACCAGAAAGGCACGGCAGTTAAGAGCTCAGGCGCAGGAACCAGGTTACCTGGGATCAAATCTCAGCTCATTAGCTGTGTGATCTTGGGCAAGACATTTAACCTCTCTCTACCTCACTCTCTTTATCTGTAATAGAGTAATGATGAGATAGCATCGGTCTCACAGACTTTAATAATAAAGAAGTGAAACAATACCTGGCACACGGGAAGCTCTCACGACACCAAAACACAAGCCAGCTCCTGTAATTAGAGTGAAGGTAATATGTGCATAAGATTTGATTCGTTCACCTCATGGCTGCCCATGATTGGATCTGCTGCTGTGACTTGGCGTTTGTGAGGATTTGAATCTCTGGGCTGCCATTTCTGGCTGCCCCTCCCCCCAGTTCCTGGCCTGGAAGTGAGAGGAACCTGGCTGTAGATTGGTCCAGTGGCCCAAGTAGTGGGTAGAACCCTGGCACTGGAGTCAGCCTGCAGCCTGAGTTTGAATCTCGCACCTTTGCCACTTCCTGGCTAGGCCCCTTTTCCTCTCCATCCCAGTTTCCTGCTAAGAACCACCGTGTCTATCTCACAGGCTGGATTCGAGGATTACAGGAGATAACGTATGCAAAGCACCCAGGATGGGGCCAGGCTGCGTGGTGAATAGTGAGTCCCTTCTCTCCCTCTTGCTGGCACTCCGCCCCTCCCAGCTCTGGCACTGCCTTCCAAGTTCAAAAGCGGCTGCTGCAGCTGTCGTTTCTGAAAATACATTCCCTGGCTGCTTTTGCCTTTTCATCCGAGTCTTCCCCGAAGCCTTAAACATTCCCAAATCAAGGGTTTAAAAAGACAAAAAGCCCAAGCTGACCTATCCACGCCACTTATTGTCAGATGTCCAGGAGGATCTTGCTCTGCCAGTCACTGAGCTTGACATTCAACTCCCCCAGTCAATTTCACTTACATCCGACAAGATCAATGAGAAAAATAGGCAGCAATGATCAAAAGGGCCGGCAAAGGCTCTTGGGGAACTCTCCCAGCAGGATTTTTCGCCACACAAAAGTGCATGCAGGGGGTGCTCCATAAAAGCTCCTCCACTCACAGGCAGCCCTCATGCCCAGAGACACCAAAAAACGGTTACCATGACAACGCTGCTGCAAATGTTATATATAAATGTGTGTGTACACAGCCACACAGGGATGCACAGAAATAAACTCTTGGCACAATTTTTTCCTGTTCTAAACATGAAATAACCTGCAAGATTGATTGCTGGAAGAGAGGACAAAGAAGGTTTAGATCAAACATGCTTCCAACAGATTAGCTCTCAGTGATGGACACCTGCTTTGATGTCGGTCTGTTTTGTTTCCTGCACCTGGAATATAGTAGATACTCAATAAATAATTGTTGAATGAATGAATAAATGATGGATAGATGGAAGAAAGGAAGGAAGCAGGGAGAGGTAGGAGGGAGAGAAATCGAAACAGCCTGGAGTGTCAGGGCTGGAATGGCTCCTACTGAGAATCCACTCTGATCTAACTCTTTTTTCTGTTGGAGAAACCGAGGCTCAGAAAAAGGAAGGAATCTTGCCAAAAGCCACAAAAAGAGTTACTAGTAAAGCCCCAGTCCTGGATATTAAGTAAGCACTTAATGAATGTGAGTCACATTTCCATCTGAATCATAAACATATATTGAGCAATTATTATGTGCCAGCCACTGTGCTAAGTACTTACAGACATTGTCTCATAATTTGCAACCGTGCAAGGGATGTGTCAGGATTCCCACTTAACAGAGATGGGAACTGGGGCTTTGACAGGTGAAGTCACTTGACCAAGGTTATTTAGCTAGTTTGTGGTTGGAATGGGGATTAAACCCAGGTGGCTCCAACACCAGGCTCTGAACCCCTACATTTCTCTCTGAAATGAGGGCCGGGGACCTGGGCCAAATGAAGGGGCAGAAGGGAAAACGGGGGCAAGTTGCCCAAGTCAGGGAGCTGTGGGGAAGGATCGAACTCACATTTTCAGGCTCCCAGTCCAGGATTCCTTCAGTTTGTTCACTGCTTTCTAACAAAGGAAGTGGAGGCTGGCTCCTGTGGGCCCTAGAGTCAGCCATCTAACTGGGCGAGGGGAGGGGACGCCCTCGGGCTGCTTTTGAATCCCAGGACTCAGCCTGGGGAGGTGGATCAGGGCTGATCCCGAGTCTCTTTAGTGTTTTTGCGCCCTCTGGTGGTCATATCTTAAAACTAGCAAGAATCAGCTGGCTTGCACTTCCTAGCAAACGCCCTCTCTAGAACCAGGTTTTTGTCTTGGTGCTCTGGAAGGAGAAGGAAATGGTACACAGGGTCCAAGTGCAGACTCCCTGCTGCCTTAGATGTGTCATGCCCCCCTTTTTCTCCGCTTCCTGCCTGGTCTCCTGGCTTCAACTCCAACTCTCCTCCAATCTATTCTCTGCACAGCCGGCAGAACTGCTTTTAAAAACCCAAAGCTGGGCTTCCCTGGTGGCGCAGTGGTTGGGAGTCCGCCTGCCGATGCGGGGGACACGGGCTCGTGCCTCGGTCCGGGAAGATCCCACATGCCGCGGAGCGGCTGGGCCCGTGAGCCATGGCCGCTGAGCCTGCGCGTCCAGAGCCTGTGCTCCGCAACGGGAGAGGCCACAAGAGTGAGAGGCCCGCGTACCGCAAAAACAAAACAAAACAAAACAAAAAAAACCCCAAAGCTGATCGTGTCACTCCCCTGCTTATACTCTCCAATAGCTTCCCATTGACCTTAAGATAAAGCCGAATCCTTAGGACGAGGCCAATGGCCATTCCCTCTCCCCGCTCCCTCCGATCTCCAGCCTCACTGGCTTTCTTCCAGGTGCTTGAGTCTTCCTAATTCAGTCTTTACGCCTGCTGTTCCCTTTGCCTGTCACACTCTTCCCTGCCCCCCCCCCTTTTTTTGACCATACCATACGGCTTTCGGGATCTTAGTTCCCCAACCAGGGATCAAACCTGGGGCCCCGGCAGTGAAAGCGAAGAGTCCTAACAACCGGACCACCAGGGAATTCCCACGCTTCCCTGCCCTTTATTTAGCAAATGCCTGCTTGTTCTTCAAGCCTCAGCTCAAAGGTTACTTCTTCGGAGATACACTTTTATATTTACCAGCACTTTTTTTTTTTAATTTTCTTTATTTTATTATTATTATATTTTTGGCTGCGTCAGGTCTTAGTCGCAGCAGGCGGGGTCTTCGTTGAGGCACGCAGGATCTTTCGTTGCAGTGCGGGCTCTTCGTTTTGGCATGCAGGCTTCTCTCTAGTTGTGGCGTGCAGGTTTTTCTCTCTCTAGTTGTGTCGCCGGGGTTCCAGAGCGCGTGGGCTCTGTAGTTTGCAGCACGCGGGCTCTCTAGTTGAGGACCGTGAGCTCAGTAGTAGTGGCGCGTAGGCTTAGTTGCCCTGCGGCATGTGGGACCTTAGTTCCCCAACCAGGGATCAAACCCCCATCCCCTGCATTGGAAGGAGGATTCTTTACCACCGGACCACCAGGGAAGTCCCTCCCCAGCACTTTCAAGTTTAGAGAGCTCTTTACAATGGAGATTTCTTGTCCAGTGACTGCTTTTCTTGATAGCTAACAACAAGAACCCTATCTCATTCAATGCTGTATTTTTAGCACCTAGCACAATGCCTAGCACATAGTAGGTTCTAAGTATTTGTTGAATGGATGAGTGAATTAATTAAACAACAAACAAACAAAAAAACACTTGATATTTATTAAGTACTTTATGCCAGGCACTATTTTAAACTTTTTTTTTCTAAACTCTTGACAAGTATTAATTAATCGAATTACCACAAATCTCAGAACCCATATAACAGATGAGGCAGCAGAGCCTCAAAGTGGTTATTCAACTTGCCCCAGGTGACAGGGATTTACTGTGGGAGCCAGAATTTAAATCCAGACAGTCTGAACTGGAGCTTACCTTTTGGTTTGCATCCTCTCTTCCCACCAGTATCCTTACCACACCCACCACCCACACCCTCCTCACGCTACATCCTGGTCTCACAGCGCTTCTCAGCCTTCTCTGCCTCCAAGCCTTTACACAGCTAAACAAGCAGAGACCCCAGGATCAATCATCCTATGTGCTTGCTACTCTCCGCTTAAAAGCCCTTTCATAACCATTATCTCATATGAACTCTATGTGAGGTGGGCCTTCTCAGCCCCATTTTATAGGTGCAGAAACAGACTCGGAAAAGTTCAATGATTTCCTCCGAGTATACAATAAGTATGCATTGTGCATTTACTAAGTGCCAAGCATGTAAGGGATTCAGGAAAATTCGTAACAAGTTGCTACAGGCCATCTATGGGCCCCCAGAAATCTCAGACACAACATGAGTTTGTACCCTCTTGCAGGTTTCTCTCCACAGACCTCCATCAGGCCTGGAGGAGGGAAGTGGCTGCAGCTGCAGGGAAGATGGGAAGTCTCAACCTCACCAGGACCCTTCCCCTCTGTAGAATGAAGCTGCTGGGGACAGGCAGCAAACCCTCCCCTGCAGGGCACATACGACAACCTATTAGAGCTGAGGAAAGTGGGAGGGGCAGGAAATCATCCTGTAGCAGGATCCTATGCCAATACCATTACAAGGCTCCTATCACTGGGGAGGGGCAGGAAACTCTCCCATATGGATCTGCCAAAGATAACAAGGCAGTTTTGCTGCCATGGGGAGGAGGAGCAGTATCACTGAGGAAGCCCCGCCCCCAAGCCCAGGGATACAGTTTGCCAAAGACTGAGCCTGGACCAGGATAAGATACACACCCCACCCCCCTCCACCAGGCTAGCAAGCACCAAGTAACAAGCAACAGCAACCCAACCAAGGGATGGAAAGTTGAGGGGTGGACCAGGAGCACTGATTAAAAACCCTCCAGCAACCCAGTCCCCAACCTGTTTGAGATGATGCTAGACGAACTGGAAGCCAGTAGTGCAATGAAGGTAACCATAGCAACAACAAAGTCCAAACCAGCTCCTAACTACACTGACTTAAGCTCTTACACTAATTGTCTAGCAGAAGATACATGCCCATTTCCAGGAATTAATACCATTTAATTTAGTCTCTACCATTCTACACACAATGTCAGGAATTTGGTCAAAAATTATAAAACACTAAAAGGCAAGAAAATCACTGTCAAGAGAAAAAGAGTCAACCAAACCAGACTCAGAAATGATGCAGTTGTTGAAACTATTAGACAGGGACTTTTAAACAAGCATGATTTATATGTTAGAAACACTAGTAGAAAAGAGGGACCACGTGCATAAACAGATGGGGAATTTCAGCAGAGGTGGAAGTTATGGGTCAAATAGAAAATCTAGGAAAAAAAAAAAACCACGGTAGCAGAAATGAAGAATTCCTTCTATGGACTCATCACCAGACTCAACAAAACTGAGGAAAGAATTGGTAAACTTGAAGACAGTTCAATAGAAATTATCCAAACTGAAACACAAAGAGAAAAATAAGTGAAAAAACAGAACAGAGCATCCAAGAGCTGTGGAACAAAATCAAATTATCTAATATATGTGTAACTGGAATCCCAGAAGGAAGAAAGAGAGAGAATGGGCAGGAGAAACACTTGAAGAGATAGTGCATGAGACTTTTCCAAAAATGATGAAAGACATCAAACCATAGGTGTAAGAATCACAGAGAACACCAAGTGGGATAAATAATGCCCCCGCCAATAAGAACACAAAAGAAAAAATACCTAGAAACATCATAGTCAAATTGCTGAAAACCAAAGATAAAGAGAAAATCCTGAAGGTAGACAGAGGGAAAAAAAGATACGTTAATACATGCAAAGGAACAAAGATAAGAATTACAGGAGACGTCTTATCAGAAACTACATTGGAGGACAGAGGGAGCAAAAAGTGCTCACTGAACTGAAAAGGTATCTTGAGATTGAAAAATGAGGGAAGCAGCTTCATGTAATCAATGGATCAGTTTGTTAAAGGATAACTTACAGGGCGGCAGTGGCACATAAGCACTCACAGCTGCACTGCACACCACCGAGGGGCCATTGGGGCAATTTTATAGTTAACTTAGGGTACGGGGCTACGTGCTTGGAAACACAGAATGCATTCCTAAATCAAGATTTATGAATAGGTAGCTAGTCTTCTGGGTGCTGGGAATACGTCAGCAAACGTCTTCATCATTGTTTGGGAACTAACAGACCATAGAGGCCACCTGGACCTAATGATCATTAAACATTTTCTATTAACTACAAAACCCTTGATGACAGAGAGAAGAGTTACTACCCAGTACAGCCCAAGGTAGGGTCAGTGGAAGGACAGGAGGAGCTGAACGGGCCCAAGATGGAGTCAGTGAGGCTAACAGCCATACAAACTATACAAACAAGACAATGAACTGACATCTTTAAAGTGCTGAAGAAACATCAACCCAGAATTGTTCTTGCAGCAAGAATGTCTTTCAAAGATGAAGGTGCTAGTAACATGAATCCCTACATGGCATAAAGTTGCATACAGCTACACACACACACACACACACACACACACACACACACACACAGAAATGAGTGCATATAAAAACTGGTGAAATGTAAATAAGGTATTAATAAGTCTGACTAACAGTATTGTATTAATGTCAGTTTCTTGAATTGACAATGTTAGGTTTTGATGTTGTACAATAGTTATGTAAGACGTTAACACTGAGGAAATCTAGGTGAAGAGTACATAGGATTTTCTATACTATTTTTTTGCAACTTCCTATGAGTCTATAATTATTTCAAAATAAAAAGCTTTTTTTTTTTCTTTTTTAATGAAAGCACAACTATTCTATATCCTTTGTGGTGGTTAGAAAATCCTATACTTATCTCAAAACTCATAGAACTGTATGCAAAAAAGTCAGTTTTACTGTACGTAATTTTTTTTTTTTGTGCAGTACGCAGGCCTCTCACTGTTGTGGCCTCTCCCATTGCGGAGCACAGGCTCCGGACGCAGGCTCAGCGGCCATGGCTCACGGGCCCAGCCGCTCCGCGGTATGTGGGATCTTCCCGGACCGAGGCACGAACCCATGCCCCCTGCATCGGCAGGCGGACTCTCAACCACTGCGCCACCAGGGTGGAAGCCCCTACTGTATATAATTTTTTAAAAATGAGGTGAGGTAAAGACTTCTTCAGATAAACAAAAGCTGAGAGATTTCATCACCAGCAGACCTATACTATAAGAAATCATAAAGGAGTTCTTCATGTGGAAGACTATGATACGAGAATAGGCATTTGGACCTACACAAAGAGATGAAGATCTCCAGAAATGGTTAAAATAAAAGTAAGTATAGGGTTTCCCTGGTGGCGCAGTGGTTGAGAGTCCGTTTGCCGATGCAGGGGGCACGGGTTCGTGGCCCGGTCTGGGAAGATCCCACGTGCCGCGGAGCGGCTGGGCCCATGAGC
>NW_006786690.1:5744856-5759325 GCF_000442215.2 Lipotes vexillifer | reverse complement strand
TTTTTTTTTTTTTTTTTTTTTTTTTTTTGGCCGCACTGCGTGGCACGTGGGATCTTAGTTCCCCGACCAGGGATCGAACCGCCCAGACCCCAGCAGTGAAAGCGCCGAGTCCTAACCACTGGACCACCAGGGAATTCCCTGCTGCCAAAAGGGACCTATGGCTGTTGACCAGACCTATGGAAATCCCCCCTGTCCCCCAAAGGGACCTATGGCTGTTTACCAGAGTGACTGTGCACTCTGGGGAAAAGGAAATAATCACATCTTCCAGGGATTACTGTATGCTAGCTCTGAACTGATCCAAAACACCACTGTGGTAGGGGCTTATGGAGGTGAGGAGATGAATGGAGTTTTAGCTCAGGTCCAACTCATAGTTTGCCCAGTGGTGGCTGAAATCCAACCTGGGGCTGTTTCTGCAGTTCTCTAATACGTAATTGGAATAGACATACTCAGCTACTGGCAGAATCCCCACATTGTTTCCTGACCTGTGGAGTGAGGGCTACTATGGTAGGAAAGGCCAAATGGAAGCCACTAGCACCATCTATATCTGCAAAATTAGTAAACCAAGAGCAATTCCACTTTCCCAGAGGGCATTACTGCCACCATGGAGGACTTGAAAAGTGCTGAAAGAGTGATTCTCACCACATCTTCATTCAACTTGCCCGTTTGTCCTGTGCAGAAAATAGATGGATCTTGGAGAGTGACAGTGGATTATCATAAACTTATTCAGATGCTGACTCCATTGCTGCTGCTGTTCCAGATATGGTCTCATTTCTTGAGACCCCCCGTGTGTCTTAGTCCAGTCAGGTTGCTATAACAAAAATACCACAGCCTGGGTAGCTTAAACAACACTTATTTCTCATAGTTATGGAGGCTGGACAGTCCAAGATCAAGCAGATTCAGCATCTGGCGAGAGCCCACTTCCTTGTTCGTGGATGGGTCATCTTCTTGCTGTGTCCTCACATGGGTCTCTCTCTCTTTCTTTTTTTTTTTTTTGGCCACGCTGCACGGCATCTGGGATCTTAGTTCCCTGACCAGGGATCGAACATGTGCCTCCTGCAGTGGAAGTGCGGAGTCCTAACCACTGGACCGCCAGTGAATTCCCACATGGGTCTCTTTATTATTTAAAAAAATTTTTTAATGTTTAACTGCACCAGGTCTTAGTTGCAGTAGGTTCTAGTTCCCTGAACCTAGCAGGGATCTAGTTCCCTGACCAGGGATCAAACCCGGGCCCACTGCATTGGGAGCACACAGTCTTAGCCACTGGACCACCAGGGAAGTCCCATAGGTCTCTTTAATAAGGGCATTAATCCCATTCATGAAGGCTCCACACTCATGACCTAAAGTACACTCTTCCTAATACCATCACATTGGGGGTTAGAATTTCAACATATGAATTTGAGAGGGACACAAGCATTCAGCCCATAACATCCTGGAACCTAGTGTGCAACTCTCAGCCAGGCAAATGCTTTTCTTTCAATACATCTTAGTAAAGACCTCAAGAAGTGGTATTCTTTCAGCTGGACAGGCAAGCAATATACCTGATCATCCCTCCTCAAGTGCGTATCAACTCCCCAGCCCTATGTCATAATTTAGTCCCCAGGATCCTTGATTGCCTTTTCCTTCCACAAGACATCATGCGGGTCCATTATGGATATTGTACTGATTGGACTTGGTGAGCAGAAAGTAACAAATACTCTAGGGAGTTCCCTGGTGGTCCAGTGGTTAAGAATCTGCCTTCCAATGCAGGAGACACGGGTTGGGTCTTGTTCAGGGAAATAAGATCCCACATGCCATGGGGCAACTAAGCCCCCAGGCTGCAACTACTGAGCCTGCATGCCACAACTAGAGAGCCTTCGTGCTCTGGAGCCCACATGCCACAACTAGAGAGAAGCCCACGTGCCACAACAAAGAATAAATAAATAAATAAATAAAAGAAAGTAGCAAATACTCTAGACACTGATAAGACAATTGTGTGTCAGAGGGTAGGAAATAAACCCCACAAAAATTCAGCAGTCTCCCACCTTAGTGACATCTCCAGGTGTCCAGTGGTATGGGACATGTCAAGGTATATCTTCTAGGTTAAAGGACAAATTGTTGCTTTTGTCACCTCCTACAACCAAAAGAGAGGCACAATGTCTAGTGAGTCTTTTTGGATTTTGGAGGCAACATATTCCTCAGTTAGGTATGCTACTAGGGCCCACTTAGCAATTAACCTTCAAAGCTGCTAGTTTGAGTAGGACCAGAACAAGAGAAGGCTCTGCAACAGGTCCAGGCTTCTGTGTAAGCTGCTCTGCCCCTTGGGCTACATGATCCAGCAGATCCAATGGCACTTGGGGTGTCACTGGCAGTTGGAGATGATTGGAGCCTTTGGCAGGTTCCCACAGGTGAATCATAGAACAGACCCTTAGGATTTTGTGGGTGACTACTCTTTTTGGGAAACAGCTTTTGGCTTGCTACTGGCCACTTGACCACAGGCTACCCCATTACCATGTGATCTGAGCTGCCTTTCATGAACTAGGTACTGTCTGACCTACCAAGCCATAAGAGTGGGCAGTACCACAGTGCTCGTTATGAAATGGAGGTGGTATCGTCGAGACTGTACTTGAAGAGGCCCAGAGGACACAAGTAAATTTCATGAGGAAGTGGTCCAAATGCTCATGACTCCTATTCCCACTACATTACCTTCTCTCTCCCATCCCACACTTACAGCCTCCTGCAGAGTTCCTGGCAACGAGCTGACTGAGGAAGAGAAAACTCAGGCTTGCTTTACACATGGTTCTGCACCAAGTAAACATCTACAGCAGTACAGACTCTTTCTAGGACATCCCTGAAGGACAGTGATGAAGGGGAATCCTTCCAGTGGGCAGAATTTCAAGCAGTGCACCTGATTATTCATCTTGCTTAGAAGGTGAAATGGCCAGAGGTATGAGTCTATATTGATTCACAGGCTATGCTCAGTGGTTAGCTGGGTCATAAGGGACTCAGAAAGAACATGATGGGAAAATTGATGGCAAGGAGGTCCCTGGACACAGTCCTTCTGCCAAATTTACCATCCGTGGGCTTACAGTATTGCTTCTGATCAAGGAACTCACTTCACAGCAAACGAAATCTGGCAATTGGCCTGTGCTCATGGAATTCACTGGTTTTATCACGTTCCCCATTATCCTGGAGCAGCTGGCTTTATAGAATGGTGTACTGACCTCTTTTTTTAAAAAAATAAATTTACTTATTTATTTTTGGCTGCGTCAGGTCTTTGTTGCTGCGCGCAAGCTTTCTCTAGTTGCAGCAAGCGGGGACTACTCTTCGTTGCGGTGCGAGGGCTTCTCACTGCGGTGGCTTCTCTTGTCGTGGATTACGGGCTCTAGGTGCGCGGGCTTCAGTAGTTGTTGCGCACGGGCTTAGCTGCTTTGCGGTATGTGGGATCTTTTCGGACCAGGGCTCGAAGCTGTGTCCCCTGCATTGGCAGGCGGATTCTTAACCACTGCGCCACAAGGGAAGACCCTGTACTGGCCTTTTGAAGACTCAGTTACAGGGCCCTCTAGGTGGCAATACCTTGCAGGGCTGTAGCAATGTCCTCCATGCTGTATATGCTCTAAATCAGCGGCCAACGGATGGTGCTGTTTTTCTCGTAGCCAGCGTTCACAGGGCCAGGAATCAAAGGGTGGAAATAAGAGTGGGTCCTCTCCCTATTATGCCTAGTGATCTACTAGCAACATTTTCGCTCCCTGTCCCCTGTGACCTTAGGCTCTGCTGATCTAGAGGTCTTAGTTCTAAAGGGAGGAATGAATGATTCCACTAGGCAATGTGGCAATGAGTATATTGAATTGCCACCCAGCCACTCTGGGCTCCTCATGACTCAGAATTAACAGGCAAATAAGGAGGTTTCTATAGTGGCTGGGGCAATTGATCCTGACTACCAAGGGCAAGTTGGATTGCTACTCTACAATGGTAACAAGGAAGAGTATGTCTGGAATACAGGAGCTGCCTTATGGCATCTCTACCATGTCCTGTGAATAAAGCCAAAGAAAAACTACAACAACTCAACATAAGCAGGACTGTTAATGGCTTAGACCTTTCAAGAATGAAGGTTTGGGTCACTCCACCAGCGAAGAGTCATGACCAACTAAGAGGCTTGTTGAGGGCAAAGGAAACAAGGAATGAGTAATGGAAGAAGGGAGTTATAAAGACCAACTCTGACGACATTGCAGAAATGAGGATTCAAATAGTTATGAATATCTCTTCTTATGTATATGTTTGTATGTATATTATCCAAATATTTTTGTTTTCTTCCCTCTTCTATTCTCTTATCATCTAATGTAAGATCTATCAATAAGAGCTAAGTTTATTTTCAGAATTTAGGTTACAGAATATCAAAGGAGAAAAGTGAACGTCGCCCAAAGGCTCAGCATCCTCTCTTTGAGAAGGGTTGGAGTGTTTTGGTTGTAGGCAGGATAGTTGTATCATGTTTAGATGGAAGTATGATTTCATTATTGTCTTTATTTGAAAACTAAGTGTGATTTAAATGAGCTAAACAGGGGGAAATTAAAACTGTTCCGTGACCTTAAAATTTTTTTTGTCAAAACATTAACAACTCCTTTTAGCCTCAGTGTAGTCTTCCAACTAGATAAGATGTATTAAGCTACCATTCATACATGGAAAACAGTATGGAGGTTGCTCACAAAACTAAAAATAGAGTTGCCATATGATCTAGCAATCCCACTCCTGGGCATATATCCAGAGAAAACTATAATTCTAAAAGTGCTTGCTTCGGCAGCACATATACTAAAATTGGAACGATACAGAGAAGATTAGCATGGCCCCTGTGCGGTGCTTTGTGACCACCTAGAGGGGTGATATAGAGAGGGTGGGAGGGAGATGCAAGAGGGATGAGATATGGGGATATATGTATATGTATAGCTGATTCACTTTGTTATAAAGCAGAAACTAACACACCATTGTAAAGCAATTATACTCCAGTAAAGCTGTTAAGAAAAAGAAGAAGATACATGTACCGCTATGTTCATAGCAGCACTATTCACAATAGCCAAGACATGGATGTAACCTAAATGTCCATCAACAGATGAATGGTTAAAGAAGATGTGGTACATATATACAATGGAATATTACTCAGCCATAAAAAAGAATGAAATAATGCCACTTGCAGCAACACGGATGGGCCTAGAGATTATCATACTAAGTGAAGTAAGTCAGAAAGAGAAAGACAAATACCATATGATATCACTTACATGTGGAATCTAAAATACAACACAAATAAACATCTACAAAACAGAAACAGACTCACAGACATAGAGAACAGACTTGTGGTTGCCAAGGGGGAGGAGTGGTGGGGGAGGGATGGATTGGGAGTTTGGGATTAGTGGATGCAAACTATTATACATAGAATGGATAAACAACAAGCTGTATAGCACAGAGAACTATATTCAATATCCTGTGATAAACGATAATGGAAAAGAGTAGGAAAAAGAGTATACATGTATAACTGAGTCACTTTATTGTACAGCAGAAATTAATACATTATAAATTAAATATACTTCAATAAAATTGAAAAAAAAGATACCATTTATAGAAGTACTTGCATTTCCTGACAGCATCCAAACTAAAGCCCCACTTCATTAAACTCTCCTCAAGATCACCTACCACAAGACCAAATTCTATAATAAGTATTTTCCAACACCCACTTACTGAGATACCCTATGATTCCCATAGTGTGTGTGCTCTCTGATGCAATAAGCAATAATCCCAATTTGTCCAACCACCAGTGTGCTCCTGGGGGTCTTTGCCTAAAGGGCACTGACACTTGTTTATTCTAAGCATCTTATTTTCTGTTGTTGCTACTGTAAATGAGTTTTCCTCATCCAGCATATCTTCTAATTGGTAAGTATTTGTGTGTATGAGTGCTATTTATTATTACATGTTAATTTTTTTTTTTTTTTTTTTGCGGCCTCTCACTGTTGTGGCCTCTCCCGTTGCGGAGCACAGGCTACGGACGCGCAGGCTCAGCGGCCATGGCTCACGGGCCCAGCCGCTCCACGGCATGTGGGATCTTCCCGGACTGGGACATGAACCCGTGTCCCCTGCATCGGCAGGGGGACTCTCAACCACTGCACCACCAGGGAAGCCCTACATGTTAATTTTATAACTTGCTTCTTTGATGAATTATTTTATTAAGTTAATTTTACCATTTATTCTCTAGGGTTTTTCAGGTACACAATCATGTCATCTGCAAGTAGAGATCACTTTATTTTTGCTTTTCCGATTCCTAGCTAATTACATTGGCTAATCCATCTGGAACCAGGGTAAATAGTGGGGGAGATACTGGGAGACTGTCTTTTCCTGACCATATATTCCATATTTGGGCTACTGTAAATAATGCCACAATGAACATTGGAGTGCATATATCTTTTCAAATTAGAGTTTTTGTTGTCTTCTAAAAAATACCCAGAAGTGGAATTACTGGATCATATGGTAGTTCAATGTTTTTTTTTTTAAGATTTATTTATTTATTTATTTATTTATTTATTTATTTATTTATTTACTTGTTGGCTGTGTTGCGTCTTGTTGCTGTGTGCGGGCTTTCTCTAGTTGCGGCGAGCGGGAGCTACTCTTCGCTGCAGTGCACAGGCTTCTCATTGTGGTGGCTTCTCTCGTTGCGGAGCGTGGGCTCTAGGCTTGTGGGCTTCAGTAGCTACAGCACGTAGGCTTCAGTAGTTGTGGCTCACGGGCTCTAGAGCACAGGCACAGTAGTTGTGGTGCACGGGCTTAGTTGCTCTGCGGCATGTGGGATCTTCCCAGACCAGGGCCCAAACCTGTGTCCCCTGCATTGTCAGGCAGATTCTTAACCCCTGCACCACCAGGGAAGCCCTCAATTTTTAATTTTTTGAGGAACCTCCATACGGTTTTCCATAGTCTGTACCAATTTACAATCCCACCAACAGTGCACGAGGGCTCCCTTTCCTCCACATCCTTGCCAAGACTTGTTATTTATTGTCTTTTTCATAATAGCCATTCTGACAGGTGTGAGGTGGTATCTCATTGTGGTTTTAATTTGCATTTCCCTGATGATTAATGATGTGGAGCATCTTTTCATGTGTCTGTTAGCCTGTATATCGTTTTTGGAAAAATGTCTATTCAGATTTTCCACCCTTTTTTTTTTTTTTTTTTTTTTTTTTTTTACTGTACGCAGGCCTCTCACTGTTGCGGCCTCTCCCGTTGCAGAGCACAGGCTCTGGACGCGCAGGCTCAGCGGCCATGGCTCACGGGCCCAGCCGCTCCACGGCATGTGGGATCCTCCCAGACTGGGGCACGAACCCGTGTCCCCTGCATCGGCAGGCGGACTCTCAACCACTGAGCCACCAGGGAAACCCTGCCCATTTTTTTTCATTGGGTGTTTTTTTTTTTGATGTTGAGTTGTATGAATTCCTTGTATATTTGGATATTAACCCCTTATCAGATATATCTTCCCCCATTTGCAAATAGCTTCCCCCATTCAATAGGCTGCTTTTTCATTTGTTGATAGTTCCCTTCAGCTGGGCAGATGTTTTTCTGTAGTTTTGCTATTTGTTGAATCTGAATGAGATCCTTGCTGGGTAGAGTAATCTTGGTTGTAGGTTTTTCCCTTTCATCACTTTAAATGTGTCCTGCCACTCCCTTCTGGCTTTCAGAGTTTCTGCTGAAAGATCAACTGTTAACCTTATGGGGATTCCCTTGTATGTTATTTGTTGTTTTGTAGTTTTGCTATTTGAAGGACAGTTGGGTTCAATGTAACATCCTTGGATTGCTTCCGTAAGTTTCTTGAGAATGCTGCTCCACTATTGCTTTGCTTTGCATCTTATTTATTAGTTATTGCACCAAAATATATAAAAATATGTATAAAATTTGTCACTTTAACCATTCATAAGTGTACAATTCAGTGGCATTAAATACATTTACAATGTTGTGTAACCACCACCACTATCTATACCTAAAACTTTTTCATCATCTCCAGCAAAAACTCTGTACCTATTGAACTATAACTTCCCCTTCCTTCGTTCCCTCCAGCCTCTGGTAATCTCTATTCTATTTTCTGTCTCTATGAATTTGTCTATTCTAGGTACTTCGTATAATGTATGTTATTTTTTAAAAAGTCTGCCTAAGTTATTTCATATTTTTGCCTGGAGGCTCTGCTTTCTATCTTTAAAGTCCAATAGCTTTACAAGGATCTGTCTTAGAGTTAATTGCTCAATGTCAATTTACATAGTACCCAGTGAACCCTTTTTTTTTGTTTTGTTTTTTTTGTTTTTTTCTTTTTGTTTTTTTTTTTTTTTTGCGGTACGCGGGCCTCTCACTGCTGTGGCCTCTCCCGTTGCGGAGCACAGGCTCCAGACGCGCAGGCTCAGCGGCCATGGCTCATGGGCCCAGCCGCTCCGCGGCATGTGGGATCTTCCCGGACCGGGACACGAACCTGCGTCCCCTGCATCGGCAGGCGGACTCTCAACCACTGCGCCACCGGGGAAGCCCCAGTGAACCCTTTTGATGTGTAGACCCAGGTCTTTTATTTCTAGAAAGTCTTCCTGGATTACAGTTTTTTTTTTTAATTATTATTACAGTTTTAAATGTTAGCTCTCTGCCTGTCTTTCATTTCCACCATTTTCTCTCTGACCGTTTTTATTTCTTTATCTAATTTTCGTTCTCTTGGTTGTGTTCCTGCTTTTCTTCAATGTCCTTTAGTAAGTTTTCATTTGAATCTATCATCCCTTGGACACCTTTTAGTTTAATCTTCATTTATGATACGATTTTGTTATTTTCTTCTCCAAGATCAATATCAATTCTCATTTCATTTCTTCCTCTTTTTTTTGGCCTATTTCTGCTGTCTGTTTTTGTATTTCTGATTTGAGGTATTTTTCCGTATCCCTAAATGCTTATTTGAGGATATTTAATTCAGTTTGGAGTGTCATGTTAGGTTTCTTCTGCTGACTTGCTCTGATTTGCGTTTATTTTCTCTTTTTTTTTTAACAGTACTTTTGAATGTATGTGATCTGCCTTTTTATAGTCCTAGTCATTCATGGACAGGACTTCTTATTCAAGCTTGCCCTCTGCTGTACGTCCTGCAGCCCCTGTTCAACATCCTTTATAAACAGTGTGGAGGAGGAGGTGGTGTGGTGGGGAATTGGCTTTTCTTAGGTCTCACTTTTTTAAATTCAAGTCTAATTGACTTACACTATCATATTAGCTTTCTTGTTTGTTTTTTAGGGTTCTTACTTTTCCCTTTTTAATTCCTTCTTCCCTTCACTATCACATCTACAAGGGGACCAGCCCTACTCTATATACCTGCTTCTCTCCAAGAAGCGACGCTTCTACAAAGCTACCCTTTCTATTCTTTCCAGATTCCTCCCCGGTGCTGGTGATGCTGGTAGCTATTATGCCCCAACTGTGTTCAGTGTTTTGGCATTTGGTGTTGGACATCCTGAGAGTGGTTTTGTCTGTGGGTCACCTAAGACTGCCACGTCCCTCTACTGTTTTTCACAATGTCTCTGAAACCTTCTCTCCGTCACTCTCGGCACCCACAGGCTTGCAGCTGTATGTGGTAGGACTTCTGTTGGAATTTGGATTATTTCTCTACTTCAAGGAACTCAAGGTTCCTGTGTGGTTTTATTTCCTTTCTTTGTTGATTTACCTTCCTTTGGGGGGAGGGTGAGTGGGTACACTTGAAATTAGGGCGCTACCTTTGTCCTCCAAGCCTGGAAGTCCTGGTAAATGCACTTGACATTTAATAAACACTGTCAAATTGGCCCTCACAGTGGGTGGCAGTACCCAGTTCCCTACGTCCTCACCAATGCTTAATATCAAATATCATCACTTCTGTTGAACTGATGGGTGAAAAATGTTACCTCATTGTAATTTTAAATGCATTTCTCATATTATTAGTGGGATTATCGTTTCAAAAAATGTTTTTCTTTTTGTATTTTTTTTCTTCTCTGAATGATGTCTTTAAATCTTTTGCTCTCTTTTTCATCTCATTGGGTTTTTTAATTTTATGAGTTGTTTATATATATTCTGGATCATTAGCTATGCATTTTGCAAATTTTTTCTGCCAATCTGTCACTGAAAAAAAAAATTTATTTATTTGGCTGCATCGGGTCTTTGTTGCAGCGTGCAGGCTCTTCGTTGTGGCGCGCGGGCTTCTCTCTAGTTGTGGCGTGCGGGTTTTCTCTTCTCTAGTTGTGGCACGTGTTCCAGAGCTAGTGGGCTCTGTAGTTTGCGGCACACAGGCTCTCTAGTTGAGGCACACGAGCTCAGCAGCTGTGGTGTGTGGGCTTAGTTGTCCCACGGCATGTGGGTTCTTAGTTCCCTGACCAGGGATCGAACCCGTGTCCCCTGCATAGGAAGGCAGATTCTTTACCACTGGACCTGTCACTTGTCTTTTAATTCAAAAAATTTTAAATTGAAGTATAGTTGATTTAAAATGTTGTTTTAGTTTCAGGTGTACAGCAAAGTGATGCAGTTTTTATATATATTTTTTCAGATTCTTTTCCATTATAGGTTATTACAAGATATTGAATATAGTTCCCTGTGCTATATAGTAGATCCGTGTTATCTAATCTTTTAATTTTATTTATTGTATCTTGTTTATAAATGAATTGTCTTCATGTTGCCAAATGTATTAGTCTTTTCCTTTTATGTTTTTTTTTCTTTATTCGCTTGTATCTTTGTGTATGTGTCTTTAAAGGGCTTTTTAAAAATTTTAATTTATTTATTTTTGGCTGCGTTGGGTCTTTGTTGCTGCCTGCGGGCTTTCTCTAGTTGAGGTGAGCGGGGGCTACTCTTCGTTGCGGGGCTCAGGCCTCTCATTGCGGTGGCCTCTCTTGTTGTGGAGCACAGGCTCCAGGCATGCAGGCTTCAGTAGTTGTGGCACGTGGGCTCAGTAGTTATGGCGCACGGGCTTAGTTGCTCTGCAGCATGTGGGATCTTTCTGGACCAGGGCTCGAGCCCGTGTCCTCTGCATTGGCAAGTGGATTCTTAACTGCGCCACCAGGGAAGTCCAAGTGTGTGTGTGTCTTTGGATGATAGGATTATGGTAGATTTTCATTTCTTTAGAGTTTTTTAAAAAATATTTTTAGAAATTCTACAATTACCTTCATATTTGTGAATAGTGTCTTTTCAAAGATGACTTTGCCTACCCAAAGTCATGAACATCTTCTGTAATATTTCAACTAATACTTTTATAGTTACTTCATGTTTAGGTCTCCATATGTGTAGAATTTATGGCTGTGATCACTGTGTGTGAGAACTGTGTGAGAGAGGCAAGATCTAGATTCATTTTTTCCCAAGTGGATATCCTAACACGATTTATTAAATGGTTCATCATTTCCCAACTGATTTAAAGGGCTTCCTTTATCCTATACTAGTTCCCACATATACATAGAATTGTCTCCCTAACCTATTCATATTGTTTCATTTCTCTAATCCTACACCAACACGACATCATACTACTTACTAAAGCTTTATAACATATTTTGAGAGAACCAGCTCCCTCATTATTCTTTTTCAAAATTGTCTTGGCCATGGTGCATTTTCTATTCCGTGTGAATCCACTTATCAAATTCCATGAAAATTATCTTGGAAGTTTGGTTGAAAGTACATGGAAATTATAGATTAACATGGGGGAGAACCGACATCTTTTATTATGTTGAACTTTTCCATTCATGATAAGGGTATTCATCTGCATTTATTCAGGTCTTCTTTTATGGTCTTCTGGAAAGTTTTAGTTTTCTTTGTAAAGGTCTCACCCATTTTTCATTGTTTTATTATTGTAGTAGATTCTTTAAAGTTTAGAATATTGTCTCATCCCTCCCTCTGCAGTTCCTCAACCCTTATGGAGAGTCTCTGCTGAATCCTTTTGCTTTCACAATTGTTATTATAGGTTGTATACATTTTCTAGTTGTTCTCAATCGCATCTTGCATGTTTTTCTATCTCCTTAACTGTAGGATAAACTCCTAGAGGGTCGAGCTGGGGTTTTAATTTCTGCTTGGGGAGGGGCGCAATGCTTTGGAAGCGGAGGATCTGCTGCTAACAAAAAAGGGAGGCAGTTCGGGAAGGGAGAAGCAGCAGCCCCAAGGCTCAGAGTGGGGAAGAGAAAAGGACCTGTTCACTTGGTCATTGGGAAAGGGAGAGTGTCAGTAAGATGAGCCTCTGCAGGAAAAAATGTCTCGCTTCTGCACCTTCAGCCTGTGTGTGTGTGTGTGTGTGTGTGTGTGTGTGTGTGTGTGTGTGCGCGCGCATGCTTCCTGAGGCGGTACTGTTTTTAGCAGCCTCTCATATTTTCATGTGAGATGAAGGCAGACTGGAATGATGCTTCTACAAGTAGGCAGCACTAAAGATTGCCAGCAAATCACCAGAAACCAGGCTTCTAGCCTAGATTCTCCCTCACATTCCTCAGCAGGACTCAACGCTGCCGACACCTCAGTCTCAGACTTCTAGCCTCCAGAACTGTGAGACAATAAATTTCTGTTGTATTAGCCACCACGTTGTCACAGTTCGCTATGGCAGCCCTGGCACTAAGACACTCTGGTAGGAGAGGGAAGCCTGTATGAGCCACCTGATTGGGACTGGAGGTCAGAAATGGCTTCCTAGAGGTGATGCTGAGCTGGGCATTGAAGGATGGGTAGGAGTTTATCAGCCAAAAGAAGTCAGCGATGAGTATTCCAGGCAGAGGGAAGAATACATGCAAAACCCAGGAGGAGGCATGAGTGTATGTCAGAGACTCTTCCTTGAACTTCTTTGAATTCTCCTTCTCCTCCCTGGCCCTGCCCAAGCACCTGAGGCCTGGAAACCCACTGCTGACATCCTTTGCTCCAAGATAATGGAAAAATTATTTTTACCAGGAGGTCCCTTGAGCCCATGTAGTGACATGCATCATTCTCACCAGCAGGGGGCCCTTACACGATCATATGGATGAAGTGTGGCCAGGTGGGCATAGGCACTGCGTAACCTTCTGGCATTTGTCAGGGTCCAGGGCCTCTGCTCTGGGGAGGAGGTGCAGTAGGCCCTGGGGGTGCTAGCAGCTCTGTGCTGGCCGGGCGCCCTCCCTCAGCTCCACAGGACACACACCGCCCCAGAAGGACACACACTTGGACCAACATGGCCCTCGGTACAAGTACTTTATTTCAGTTACAATAGTGCCACACCCAAACTACAGTAGCACAAAACATGATACTACAAAAAATAGATTCCCAGCTCCAAACCCCACGTCCGTGTGCCCACAGAGAAGCCGCCCCTATGGCTCCTCAGGCCTAGGAGGAAGGGGCCTCTCAGAGGGCAGCTGCCCAAGGCTCTGCGGGGGGAGGCAGTGGGAGTGCTGCCATCCCCGCTGGTCCCGAGTCCTCCTCGGCCTGCCCCCTGCCACTCCCTGAAGCAATGAGGGCAGAGGATGTTCCCTCCGGCTGGACCCTCAGCCCTAGGACCCCTGCTTCTGGCTGGCAGGTCCCAGTCCATGGTACCGGGACGGCGACCCTCCTCCAGGAAGGCTGGAGGGCAGGAGGGTGGGGGAGGGGAGGGCGCCAGGCCCAGGAGAGCCGGTCCCTCCGTGTTGAGGTGCGCATGGCGGGCTCCCGACTCCAGCTCCTTCTCTGGCTCCTGTCCTCCCTTTCCTCTGAAGAGACAGCAGGCCTGCCGCTAGTGGGGACCAGGGGCCTCACCTGGAGCCCACTGCCAACACCCCTGCCCCAGCTCCAGGGCCGACCTGAAGGTGGGCGAGGCAGTGGCTGAGCCTCTGCTCATCTTGGGCGAGGAGAACTCTGGCTCCCTGTGGGAGCCGGGCTGGCCCGGTGGCCTGGCTGCCAGGCAGGAGGGCTGAGGCAGCTCCTGCCTTGGTCAGGGGTGCCTGCTTCCTCAGGGCCAGCCTGGGGCTACATGAGCTCCACCAGGTGGGGGAGTCCAGAGAAAATGAGGCCGTAGAGAGGGGACGACATTCCTGGTTCCCTAACACCTCAGGCCAGACCAACCAGGTTGGGGAGCTTTCCCCTCGCAGCCTCCCATGGCTAACAGCATCCCCCAAGAAGAGCAGTGGATCTTGCTACAAGTATTGTCTTGATTCAACCCAAGGGGCTGAGGGTGGGCCGGAGCCCAGAGCAAGTTCAGGGGCTCTTCAGATTCCTGACCTCAGTGCCGCAGACCTGTAGGCCAGAGCCTCTGGGTGGCCATGAGGGGCAGCTGTGTGGCACTGGAGTAGGGGGTATGGCCTGGTGTTCCAGTCAGGACACTTGGGGGGCTTCATTGAGGAGGCCAAGGGGTCCCTGGGGGCGGAGGGCTGTCTCCTTGCGGGGAGCCCAGGCGCAGCCTTGGATAAGGCACTAGAGAAGGGAGGGCGGGCCTGGCTGCGATCCTGGGAGCCCGGCCCGGGCCAGTGGTAGAGGACGGAGCTCAAAGAGAGGATTTGGGCCCTTGGGCAATGAGAGCTGCTTTCTCTTTCC
>NW_006786690.1:5726316-5744796 GCF_000442215.2 Lipotes vexillifer | reverse complement strand
CTTTCCCTCTTCCCTGGGAGAAGAGGGTCTGCAAGGCAGAGACCCCAAAGTGGCTGGGATGGCAGGATGCTGCAGAGAGGCAACAGGCCCCGGGACTGACAGGGGGCAGTCAAAAGAGGGCAGACGGAAAGAGGACACCGATGGCATAGCAGAGTACACCTGACGGGGATGTCTCAGCCTCACAGGGCTCCTGTGACCCGGATCCAGGGTGCTCGGGCACCTCCAGACAGGGTCTGAGGGCCCTGACCTGGCCTCAATGCAGCCATCATTCCCCTGCTGTGACTTTGGGGTCAGATCTTCCTTGCTGGGGTTCCCACTGTTGGACTCTGGGGACAGAGGCAGGCACACTGAGGGGGCGGTACCAACGAGCTGGCCCCTCCCTCTGCCGGACCTCTGTGCCTCTCCTCTCTGCACCAGGGGACCAAGAACCAGGGGAGGAGGCTGAAACGGCATACCCCAAGGACTGAGGCAGCTCTCCATTGGGGGACCTGCTCAGTGGCTGGGGATCCTGCTTCAGCCCAACCCTGCAGCAAGTGAGGAAGCGAGGCGGGTAAATCAGTGGGGCTTGTCCACAGGTTATTTAGAAAAACAGAACATAATAAATATACCAATCCTTTCCTTAAAAAAAAAAAAGTGTTTCAAATGCGTTATTTCCCTGAAGATTTCCAGTGTATTCCACAATGTTTAAAAAATAGTTTCCCCAAAAATACATCTTTAAAGCACTGACACAGTGGTGTTTGTGGTGTTATTTGGCGCTGGATGTGGGCAGGAGGCTGTGTCCCGCTGCCCGTGTCGGCATCGGGCCCAGGCCTGGTGAGCAACCAGCCTGACACCCAAATGCCCATCAGAGTTGACACACGTGTGCCTGGGATGACCGGGTCTTCACAGGGGAGCAAATCTCGGATTAATGTGAGAACCCACATCACAGACTTGGTTCGGGCTGAAAACCCTCCAGCGAGGGAAAGGGGGCCCGAGGTGGCCGGGCGCCGCCCTGGGCGCTGGAAGGAGTGGGCAGCCTTGTTGGCCCCGCCCCGGGGGCGGTCCTCAGCCCCTGCCCTGCTTCCTCCGTCTTGGCTCTTGACGCTCCACCCCTCTCACCACACTTCACACTTGTGACGAGGGTTCATGGGTGAGCCGGGCGGGCAGCGGAAGTGTTCCGAGAACTCCCTGGAGTTGGAGATGGAGCCGATGACCCGGAAGCGGGACGGGCTATGGGGATCGGTGATGAGACCTTCGTGCGAGCTCTCGGGTGTGCGGACGGAGCACCAGACCTTCGGGGGAGAGACATGGGAGAGGCCGGGGTCACCGCGGGGCCCTGGGGCCGCCAGACTGGCCCCATCACCACAGAAGGGAAATAAGGGCCCCGCCTGGTTCTGAGACCCCCCCCGGGGGGCTAGGAGAGCCTGTCAAGTGGGTTAGGAAGAGACAGGGGCTGGTGGGACCCCATCCCAGCTTCCTCTGCTGCAGCCAGAGCAGCTCTCTGTCTGTTCCAGGCATCTTCGTGACATTTCACCTGAACGAAGGATTCTGCCCCCAAACCACTTTGAGTCCAGATCAAACTGTCTAATGGCCTGGTGGCTCCGGGCACCAACAGAAGGCTACATGCTGAATGCCAGCTCAAGGAACAGCCCGGGACGTCTTGAGTTTTCAAGACATTGCTAGAACCCCAGAAGCAGAAGGAACCTTAGCAGTCACCTCGTCCTCTCACCTACCTGATGCAGCAATTTCTCTAACAGCATTCTTGGCCCTTCCTTGAATTTCTCTAATGATGAAGGTCACCTCCTTACAGGGTAAATGCCCTGCGGACGGACCAATGAGCTAGGGCTTCCCAATTTGAGGAAATTTGCCTTTTGATTTTCAGAGCTCCTGGAACTCAAGATGGCAGGTTGTGTCTGAGTTTGGCTTTTCTCTAATGAACTCACCTGTGCAAACCCCAGGAAGAAGAGCTGGTTATTGGTGAGGCCCAGGGTGGGCAACGCCTGCTCAGCCCCATATTTCTTCACCCAGTTCTGGTAGGCCTGGGGGCAGAGAGCAGAGCTCAGGGTCCTCATGACACAGGAGCACGCGGGCTGCGGTGGGCGCTACCATGGGAGATCGGGGAAGGTCTACCCAGTTGGGACAGGGGCTAGCTTCTGGTGGTGGCCTCCGCTCAGCCTAGAGGACCCATCCTCCTTACCTGCACTCATTCTGAGGGGAGCTCATTCAGCACTGTGGCTTTGAATACCATCCACATCTAAATACCGACGGCTCTCAAATGCACCCTTCTAGCTCCAGCCTCTTCTTGGGTATATTCAACTGCCCCAGCTGGAGATCCAAGATGCATGCCAAACTTCACACACACACACACACACACACACACACACACACACACACACACATCACTTGCCCATCACAGTAAGTGACATCACCAACCACCCAGTTACTCAGGCCCAAACCCCAGGACTCTTCCTTGATTCTTCTCTTTCAATCAACCGAACAACGCAAATCCAACCACTTCTCACCTTTCCCATTGCTCTATCCTGTCTCTTGCCTGGACAACCTCACAGCAGCTTTCTAACTAGTCTCTGTGACTCAAACTGGTCCAATTCCAATCCCCTCCCAACTCAGCAATTCGAGTCATCCGCATAAAGCAGGGGTTGGCAAAATTTTCTGTAAAGGGCCGGAGAGTAAATATTTTCAGCTTTGGAAGCCAAACACTCTTTTCTGCAGCATCTCAAGGGTGCCACTGTTGTGTGAAAGCAGACACAGGCACCATGGAGACGAATGGGCATGGCTGTGTCCCCCCCAATTTTTATTTATTTTTATTGATTTATCCAGCTGAGGGCTGGATGTGGCCCAGGGACTGTAGGTCCGTTAACCCTGTCGTACAGCATAACTTAGACCATTTCATTCCTCTACTTAAAACGCCTGCAGTGGCTCTGATTGTTGCCAGAATAAAACCCAAGCTCCTTGCTCAGCCGGCAGAGGCCGGCAGCCTGGTCCAGCCGCTCCTCCGGCCTCTCCCCCGCCCTGGGCCCTGCCCTCCCTCCACGCTGCCCCCCGTCTTCCTTCCTGTCCTTGAGTACGCCAGGCTTGGGTCCATCTCATGGCCTCCGTAATTACGCTTCTTTCCCAGCTTTCCCTGCCTCTTCCTCATCATTTAGGTCTCAATTCAAATGTCACCCCCTCCAGAAGACCTCCCCTGGCCATCCTTCCCCCCATTTTCCTTTATTACTTTGGCCTAGTTTATATTCTTCTTATCAATACCTGAAGTTACCTCATTTATTTGTGTAGGTATGTATTGCCTTCCTCCCCCTCCCCACCCCATTAAAATTGTGAGCTTTAGGACAGCAGGATCCCTGTCTGTTTTGTCACAGAATCTCTGGCGCCGACAACAGTACACGGTGGGTAGAAAGTTCGCGATTCCCTTTCACTGACTAATGGACGTCAGGCAAGTTGCTGAATGTTTCTGGGTTGGTTTCCTCACCCGCAAAACGGGCGTGTGACACCTAATTGTAAAGCTGTCGGGGGCGCTGAGCACAGCGCCTGGCGCACAGTAAGGCCTCAATACCGGGCACCTCGCAGGATTTCTGCTCTCACTACCATGGGGAGCTGGAGGCTCTGCACTGGCCTCTGGTATCTCCCTTCCAACTCAGCTAACATCTCCGAGTGCCACTCCGGACCGGGCCCTGAGCCCAAGTGGTCACATGCTATCTTTCTAACACCCAGCGATGCAGGGACTAGGTAGCCACAGCCATGCATCCTGAGGCTCAAGGAGGCTGAGTGACTTACTCCAGAACCAGGACGTGAGCCGGAAGTGGCTCCAAGACCACTGACCCCTCCCTCCTTTCCCGGGCCCACTGCTGCCTGAGTCAGTGGTGGCTTTCCCTGTAAAGGGAAGAACAGGCAGGTCTTCAGGTGGGTCTAGCCCAAGCCCTTTCTAGTGACCTTCAGTCGGGCTGGACTCAGAGCAGACAGCCTTCTATGTGCCAGTTCCGTGCTAGGTGCTTCACAGACACCCTTTCAATCAGTCCTCACTGCCACCCATTCCACAGATGTGGCAACTGAGGCTCGCAGGGCCGCTTCGCTTGCCCCAGCTTGTCTACAACCACCCTTAACTGAGAAGCAGCTGGACAGTCCCAACCTTGGCCCGGGGTGTGTGAGGAGGGGGCCTCTTACCCGATAGGCCGCCTTGAGGCCCCCATTATCAGCAATGTTCTCCCCGAGGGTGTGCCGGCCATTCACCGGCTCCCCGTTCACGCTGTAGTTGCTGTACTGCTCCACCATGCACTCGGTCTGCTGCTTGAAAGCCTCCACGGATGAGTTCTTCCACCAGGGCCGAAGGTTCCCGTCCTTGTCATACTCCCGTCCTACGGGGTCAGACAGAAGTGTCAGGTCAGGGGTAGAAGAGGCAGAGCCGGGATCCGTGCTGCTGGTTGTGCCTCTCCTCCCAGGGAGAAATGATCCACCCATCTACCACCCAGCACCGGGGAGATGAGGCCGGTCTGGGTGCTAAAGGAGCTGCATGAATCAGCTGCTGGGGTGGGGGTGGGGGGTAGAGGAACCTGATCTCAGCAAAGGACCAGCATGTTCGAAGCTTCGGTGGAGCTGGATTCACTGTCAAGGCTGGTGAAGGGCCTCTGACCCTGAGCCAGGAGGAGGTGAACGCAGCCAGCAGTGCTAGGGTCATGGGACAGGGCCCGGCCTCCAAGGCCTTGCCTCCTCCTTGGCCTTGGAGTCCCCAAGGCAGGAGGCAATGAGGAAGATTCTGGACATTAGCTGGTGAGGTGCTAACTCTTCTGACTGTGGTTGGACCAGAGAAATCTCTGGAGTGGTGGAGAAATGTTCTCTCCCCGCTGACTACCCACCCCTGGCACTGCACACCGTCCTGGAGCAGGGTGCTCCCCTGTGAGTCTGCCCTGTCCTCACAACCACCACACAAGCATCATGCCCATTTTACAGAGCAGAAAACAGAGGCCTGCAGAACTGATGGGGCTTGCCAAGGTCCACACAATTGGCAGGTGGCCGGGCCAGGATATGAACCCAGATCCTTCTGTCTCTAAGGCTAAGACCCTTAGACGTGAAGGGAGCAAAAGCAGATGCAGTGGGGCCAGGAAGCTGGTGGGGGAATCATCTGAAGGGGACTCCAAGGAACTTGTACCTTGATCGTCAAAAGCATGAGTCAGCTCGTGGCCCACGACGACACCGATGCCACCAAAGTTTAAGGCACTGAAGGGGAGGACACAAAGGTGAGAGCGATGCCATGTGGGGAGGGACCACTGCTTTCCCAGCCTGGAGACACGGCAGAGTCCCGCAGGGCTCCAGCCAGGCCCCTGAGCCAGTCAGAGCCTGGTGAGTCTGCTTTGCCCTGCCTGTGCCTGCTGGACGCCAAGCACTGTGCCAGGTGCTCTGTGGCACCGCACGGTCCTCTTTGGTCATCCCAAAGAGTTAGGCCTTGGTAACTAACTCTATAAATGAGCAGACAGAGGCGTGGAATGGTTCAGGCACTTTGCCCAAGGGCCACACAGTCAGCAGAGAGCAGGCCTGGGATTCGGACCCAGGCCTATGTGGATTTCATTTCCGAGACAGAGTCCTCACTCTTCCCAACTTCCCAGCTGAGACTGTTCTAGAATGCTGTTAGAGGGGAATTTCCCTATATGTGGCTCCTACCCCCAAGCTCCCACCGTGCAGGGGCTTCCCAGGTCCCGGAGACCCCGGAGGGAAGCACAGGGAGTAAGGCTGTTGTTTCCATGGCAACATCTCCTGGCCGGTGGGACAAGGAGCTCTCAGCGAGGTGGGTGTGCGCGTGGGGTCAGCTGCGGGCCACAGGGCCGGGCTGGGCTGGGGGATCCACTGATGGGTGGGGGGAGGAGACGGGGCGGGAGCAACAGAAGCATCCTACTTGGGTGAAGAGCGGGTGTAGAACGGTGCCTGCAGGATTCCAGCCGGAAACACGATCTCATTCTTGGTGGGCGAGTAGTAAGCATTCACCATGGGTGGCGTCATGCTCCACCTGCAAGCGAGACACGCGGGCAAGCTCAGAGCCTGCTGGGGGAGCGCAGGTGGGGACGTCCCATCTGGAGAGTGTCAAGACCCCTAAAAGTGTGGATTCCCCTTGACCCCAGGCCCCAGGCCACACAAGCACACAACAGTCCCAGAAACTATTAACTTTAGCCATGTTAGCAAGCGTACAGTGAAATCTTATTTTACGTTTAATTTCATTTCACTGACTATTAAAAATGCTGAGCATCTCAGGACTTCCCTGGTGGTCCAGTGGTTAAGACTCTGCGCTCCCACTGCAGGGGACACGGGTTCAATCCCTGGTCGGGATACTAAGATCCCCCATGCCATGCTACGTGGTCAAAAACAAAATTAAAAAAATGTTGAGCATCTCAGAAAAAAAAAAAGAACAAAATGGACCATTACATACTAAAAAGTCATTACAATCCAGGCTCAAAATGTATTTGTCAGCAGTTTTCAAAGTGTGCTCTGTGGATACCTGGCGGGATGGGAATCCCTCAATTCCCTTTCAGGGGTTCTGTGAGGTCAAACTATTTTCATAATAATGTTAAGATGTTATTCGCCTTTCCCGTCATGTTGACTTTCCACTGATGGTGTAAAAGCAACGCTGGGTAAAACTGCTGGCGTCCTAGATGAGTCAAGCTGGTGGCACCAGCTGTTCAATTGGTCACCATGCTCTTCACCAGAAAAAAAAAGTCATTTTCACTTAAGAACATCCTTGATGACGCAGCATAACTATTAACTTCATTAAATCTAGACCCTTGAGTACAAGTCTCTAAATATTATGTGTGACCAGATGGGAACCACTCATAAGCATTCTGTTTTTTTCATGGAACACCATTTGTACTTGAGAGGATGACTGGTGTTTGACAGACATATCCTTGAAAATGAATAGAGTGAGCTCATCACCTCAAGGAAAACAACCGACACCATTTGTTGCCAATGATAAAAATTCAAGGTTTCCAAAAACCTGAAGTTTCAAGCAAAATTTTGAAAAACTGGTATCGGCCACCACGAACTTGACAGCTGCCCAATATTTAAAGACTTCTCTCTGGAGGTCAGCAGTGATATTACCAAATGTGGATTTTTTTTGATATTCTAAAATGAATACGTTACTGTTTGGAAGATATGTGAAATTCAGTGAAGCATTGTTTTCCAAATGACCAATGCACGGTGTTACAAAATCATACAGGGGTAAAAGATCCATTCAAAGCGCAAGACAGACCGATGGATTTTAGTGTAACAGAGTATGAAAAGTTTATGAATATGGTTTCGGAGGGCGTTGCAATTAACCTTTAAGAAAGTTACACCTGTCGCGTTTTGGAATAGTATCAACGAAGGATGTGCACATGTAACAAAAAGCCTGTTCAAAGGTCCCTCCCTTTTCTAACTACATGTCTGCGTGAGGCTAGAATTTCTTTATTCCTATCTTTTCTTTTTTTTTTCGGCCACACTGCATATGGAACATCCCCAACCAGGAATTGAACCTGTGTCCCCTGTACTGGAAGCGTGGAGTCTTAACCACTGGACCACTGGGGAAGTCCTAGAATTTCTTTATATATTTCAAAACAATATATTGTAACAGACTGAAGGCAGAAGCAGATGTGAGAATCTGGCTGTCTTCTATTAAGCCAAACATTAAGGAAATTTGCAAAAAGTAAAACAATACCTCTCTTCTCAATAAATTTTTTAAAAAATTGATCTTTTTCATAAAATTTTCAGAAAAATCAATATAACTCCCATAGGGCTTCCCTGGTGGTGCAGTGGTTAAGAATCTGTCTGCCAATGCAGGGGACACAGGTTCGAGCCCTGGTCTGGGAAGATCCCACATGCCGCAGAGCAACTAAGCTCGTGCGCCACAACTACTGAGCCTGCACTCTAGAGCCCGCAAGCCACAATTACTGAGCCCATGTGCCACAACAACTGAAGCCCGCGTGCCTAGAGCCCGTGCTCCGCAACAAGAGAAGCCACTGCAATGAGAAGCCTGCACACTGCAACGAAGAGTAGCCCACGTTCGCCACAGCTAGAGAAAGCCCGCGTGCAGCAACGAAGACCCAACACAGCCAAAAATAAATAAATAAAATAAATTTATTAAAAAAAAATATATATATATATATAACTCCCATAAACAAAAAAGCTTTTGGGGGTTCAGTGATTTTAAGAATGTAGAAGGGGCCCTGATGGTAGATAGTAATGAAACACTTGGCTTCCAAATGGTTTTTCTGGTGGGAAGGGCCAGTGGGGAGTGGAGTGAGACAGAAAGGATATTTTCTCCAAGAGCCTCGACAATCACTGTGTCTCCTCCAGTAAGTCTCACAGAGATGTATTAAGGGGTGGGTATATTAATGAGTAGGAGACTAACTTTAGATGGAAAATTTTAAGCTAAAAGACTTCAAATAAATTCACAACACTGGGGCAGTGCCTGTGCCTTATTCTGGAGATCAAAGACCACCTTCTTGTACATTCAGGGAGAGCCCTGGTTGAAGACAATTCAAACCCCTGTTGTCCACAAGAGGGAGCCAGAGGCAAAGAAGTTGCTTTCTCTTTTCTCTAAGATTTACCCTGCAAAATGTTTTAGGCATGGAGGGAGTTTAGTCTGAGAACTAGTACTAGGCTGATGACATCTGAGTTTTCTAGGAGGCTATTAAGCTCCTCCCATCCTATCTACAGATAATGAAGCAAAGGCTCCTAACGCTGAAGTGGTGGAGCTGGGCGGTGATGCCAGGCCCGCTCAACTCCAGGGACGAAGCTCCGTCTGGCAACAGGCTGGGCGCTAAGGGCACACAGACTCGGGCTGATCTCAGCTCCCGGCTTCTGAGCGGGGTAACAGCCGGCCCCGCTCCTCAGAGGGCCCTCGTGACAGTCACATCCCGCACCCTGCTCGTGCTGAAGGACAGCTGGGCCCCCATACCTGCCTGCAGGAGCCCGTGCCCTCCCAGCAAGGCCCGGGGACTCACTGATCTCTGTTGGGTGCTTTCCGGAGCTGGTCGGCAGTGACCCTCCATGAGAAGTTGAAAAACCGCATGGCGTTCTCGAAGTAGAGGTCTGGAACCGCGGTGTACTGGACAGGTGGGAGCAAGCCACAGGGTCAGAGCCCACTTAGGTCCCTGAATGCAAACCGTGTCTTCTAAAACCGAGGAAACTGAGACCCCATGCAGTCAGGGGGCTGGTCCGCAGGGCAGAGACTAGAACGGAGGGCTCAGGGCTGCAGGCTTGGGCTCTTCCCTTGGCCCTCACCCTGCTGGGGCCTGCCCCCCCACCCCCTCCAAGGACACACCAAGAGCTTCACCCAGGGCCGCCCAGCACCCAAAAGTGTCTCAAGGTAGCAGGAAGCCCCTGCAGCCATGCCAGGGCCTTAGGTGGGAAATATGTCCAGTGGGGTCCAGAACTTTCTGCGATGATGGACGTGTTCTACGCCTATGTTGTCAGATACGGTCGACATCAGCCACATGTGGCTTCTGAGCGTTTCAAATGTGGCTAGTGCAACCTTTTAACTTATTTAATTGTAATTCATTTTGATTTTAATTAATTAGCCATCTGTGGCTAGTAGCTACCACGCTGGCCAGCACAGACCTCATAAATCCAGCTGGGATCTGTGAAACATCAGGGGACAGGCATTACCGCACACCTTCCTCACCACAGAGCCCGGCCTTTCAGCTCTTGCCAGGTGCAAGGTTCTCCCTTAGATCTGCTCTAGAACTTTTTGGCTTTACATCAGGGCTCTGGTAAAATGCTAGGTCCTTGGGGTCATGACTCCAATCCTGTGGGGTCTGTCTCCAGGAGCCCCTCGTCTTATATCATGATACCCTGGAGCATCTAAAATTACTCTCAAGGAAAAAGGCTGCAGAATGAGTCCCATATTCTCAGAAGCAGTTTTAATATTCTTTGGTTTTAAATATAACCATGATGAGCGGTGATTACAATTTCTAAAATGCCTGAATTCACAAATTTCAATTATAAGGTATAAAACTTTATCTTTCGGGGCAGAAGCACAATCCGTTTAAGAGAGTGATTTGCCCAAAGGTCTAACCACCAGGGATGTATCAACTACGCTTGTTGCCTAAATTAAGCTTAAACGTGCCTTTGGGATTTATTCTTCCTCTTTCTCATTCGCATTTCAAAGTCCAAATGAGAGGTCCAGGTTTCTCTGGGGAGGCTGGGGAGAAGCCTGGGGATAGGAGGCAACGCGGGGGGCTGGGAAGTGTATGAGGGGTTCCACTCTGTACTCCACCCCCTGATGCTTTAGGGACATCGATTCTCTCTACACCTTCTAGGATCTGTTTTCCCCCGTTATTTCCCACTCATTCAGTAGAGCTGACTGTGCTGTGCTGGCCATTGACTGCTAGCGGCTCTGGGGAGGCGGGGGTCACCGGCTGGCCCAGGAGAGGAAGCAGATAACGGCTCCTTAGTTCGCGGTCCACACCCAAACCCCACACCACATCATCTCCAGATGTCTTGACAGTCATGATGCCTCCAGCGGCCCACCCAGACCCAGCCTCTGCCCTTTCCCAAGTGGGGCCCCCCCCATGGGTATTCAGGAATGTAAGGGGGCAGGGTGGGAGCCACTCACATCACTGAACACTTTGTCCAGCTCCTTGGGGTCCATGATAAAGTTGGGGTAGCCTATCATGTTGTAGATCGCATCCGCCTGGGCAGGAGAGACACAGAGGACAGTGAACGCCCAGCAGTGCTCTGTGGGTGCCGGGCTCAGGGTCTGGGCCAAGGGGAAATGGCCCAGCTCCTCCCATCTCAGAGTTTTCACGTCCCTTCGTCTTGTCTAACTTCCACTTATCCTTGGGGTCTCTACCTAAATGTCATGTCCCAAGGGAAGCCTTCCCTAGTCACCACCCCCTGCTGAGGCACGTCTCATCCATGGTCACACCTCCCTTGCACACTTAGCAGTTTGTTTTCATACAGTCATTAATCCGATCATGTGTTCAAGGCTGTCCCTCCATCGTGCTGGACTTTCCACCTCCTGAAGGCAGGACAGCAACTGTGCTGCGCTCATTGGATAAAACTAGTCCCTTCTTCATCCACCCTCGTCTCTCTGAGGCTGCTGCCCTCTGTGAGGGACCCCTCCCAGCACCCGTCCAGCCTCACCTTTTCCTTGGCTGATTTCCGAGTGTCTTCATCCATCCACTTCAGGGTGCTCAGGCTCTCTTCAAACGCCTTCTTGATCTCCAGGATTATCTCGCTGGCCTGAGGAGACAGCAGCTGAACCAGTCAGGTCTGGGCACTGGACTTGCCTAAAGGCAGTGGGCATCCCAGGGACAAGGATGACGCCAGGCCAGAGACTAAACTCAGATCCTGGCTCGAGGCCTTGTGCTCTAAGGTGCTGGGCTAAGGAGGGGCACCACAGCCATGTTCCCCCAAACTCGTTCCTCTGAACACTAACATCCTGTGAGATGAGACTGGACTTCTGTAAACAGGGCTCCCTGGTCAAATACACTCAGGGCAAGCTTTGGGAACGTTGGAAAAGTCTCTTTGCTGCGGGACTTTTCAGAGCCTTTACTGGGTACCAGGCACTGCAACTCTTTTTAGAGATGCTGGAATATGTAGCTGTTCTCAGATGTACTGGACCACAGAATTCCTTTCTGATGGACTGGGCTTTAAAATCTAGAGAGGTTGAGTTCTGAGGAGCAGTTTCAGAAATGCTCTGCTTGGGCTGGAGATGAATGGCTGCTTTTGAGGGTGATAATGTCGAGAGCAGACCTGGAGACTGAAGACTCTAGGGCAGGGGAAGGTGGAGTCGGGCAGCAGAAAGAGCAGAGGGACTGATGGCATCAGCCACTAACAGGCAGGTCATGGTCAGTCACGTAATAGATTTGAGTCTCAGTTTGCTAATCTCTGACTGCAAATAATATCTATACAGTTAAAGTTAGAAATAAAAGTGGTACCAACGACGCAACAGCTACCATTTATTGAGCCCTTATTCTGTGCCAGGTGCCCTCTTGCATGCACTATGTCATTTAGTCTCCACTGGCACGATGGACACTCCCACTTCCATGTTCACGGAGTGAGATTATCCCAAGTCACCCAGCCAGGAAGAGGTAAAGCCAGGATCTGAGCTGGGGCCTGGCTGTCTCCTGGTGCTCAGCCATGAGGTTCCTCTGTCTGTCACCTCTCGAGGTCAGGGCGCTCTGTCAACATTACCTCTCTGGGTCCTGCCTGCCCCTTGGAGGTGGAGATGGCTGGAATAACCTGGCCGGGCTGCGGTGAGGGTTACATGAGCTACTACAGATAAAGTGCCTGGTACCCGATCATAGTAGCTATTGTGCATAACTCAGATTATTCAAGTCTTTAGAAAACAGGACCTTGCAGTTAAAGCTGGAGCCCTGGCCTGGGGTAGGGAAGTTCCAGAGCAGACCAGAGCGTGGGCTGTCAGGCTCGTGAGGGGCCATCGCAGGAGTGATGTCACAGCCTGTGTGCACAGGGAGACACTTACTATGTTCTTGCTGTCCTCGGCGAAGGTCGCTTTGACGAACATGGGGCCCAGGGCGAAGCCCAGGGTGTTCTCTGTGTCACTCACGCAAAACTTCCAGCGAGGAAGACAGGTCTGGAAAACACAAGTCAGGGGGGGCGTTACTTGGCCCCCATCCTCCTTCCCAGCCCCTGTCTGTCTGGGAGGCAGAGGCACCAGCTAGGCCCGTGCTTCTGTCCAGAACTTGAGGGAGACCTTTTCTGACCCAGTGGAAGTTATTTTAGGCACTGGACCAAGAGGCCACGGGATAGCCCTAATCACCGGCATCTACCACTTCCTGCACAGCACTGCACAGATGCTGATGGCATCCTCCGGAGCCATCAAAATGAACCTGGGAGCCTGATGAGGAAACAGATACTCAGCAAGGGGAAGCCGCTGGTCCAGAGGCCCCCCCAGCCACCGGAACTCTCACGTGCCTGATTCCACACCCCACGCCCCTCCTGGAAGAGGATGAGGATCCTGGCGGCAGAGAGCCTTGGGCAGTTAACTTTCTACCCCCCGGTGAGGCGCTGGCTTCAGCCCCACTTGCTCCCCTGCCCTGGCAGCCTTTGTGGACAGTCCGTATGACCACAAGTGGTGGCCCTGCTCACATAAACCCCTGTGCTGCAGAGGAAGCCCAGTCTTCTTAACCCTGAAAAGCAGGTGGTGAAAACCACCTAGGCTCAGGGTAGCCTGCTTCCTAATAGCCATCAACTGAAAACAACACAAATGCCCATCGACAGGCAGATGGATAAACAAGATGTGGTATTTTTATACAACAGCACACGACTTGGAAACAAAAGGGAAGGAACGACTGATGTACACAACATGGATGAATTTCACAGCCGTTTTGCTGAGCAAAAGAAGCCCGCACAGTTGTGTGGTCCCATCTACGCCCACCTCTGGGGACGCTGGGTTGGGGGGACTGATGGGAATGGCGGGCAAGGGACCCTCCTGTGCAGAGCACGCTGGACAAACGGCTGATGGAAACGTTCTCTGTCTTGATTGGGTTGGTGGTTACAGGAGTGATTTCATTTGTCAAAACTCACTATCCTGTATATTTAATGTATACATTTTATTGTGTGTAAATTACACCTTTTAAAAATTTTTCTTAAAGGCAAGAAGGAAGAAAGGAAGGAAGAAAAAGGCACTCCAGCCTTCTCTAAGTTCGGTACGCGGGCCTCTCACTGTTGTGGCCTCTCCCGTTGCGGAGCACAGGCTCCAGACGTGCAGGCTCAGCGGCCATGGCTCACGGGCCCAGCCGCTCCGCGGCATGTGGGATCCTCCCGGACCGGGGCACGAACCCGTGTCCCCTGCATCAGCAGGCGGACTCTCCACCACTGCGCCACCAGGGAAGCCCCTCTAAGTTCTTTTAAACTCTCCCAGCCATGTGTCCACTTGGCCGCCCCTCTCTTCCCCCCAACCCCACCCACTGCTCTTCCTTAGCTTCAAAGCCTACAGCTGGACACGGGCTGTACCTGGATCTGGCGGAGCCTGACCCCGCAGGAGGTTGGGCCCAGGGGGATTCTAACTCCTGGGCTCTGTGGGGGCTCCAGGCTGGGACGGCTGAATCACGGACTGATTTTTATTGTCTTCTCAGGGGATTCTTCGCATAAACCCGTTCATTCACGCACGCGTTCATTAATTCACACAGCCAGTGTTCTCTGAGCAGTTCTGCTGTGCCCTGACTGTGCTAGGTCTTGCCCTCTGGGCTCAGTTGAAATGCCCAGAACATTCGGGGGAGAGACAGATGCATAAAAAGCATAACAGCATCAGCAATAGTAGTAAATGTTTAGTAAGCATTTACTGGGTGTGGGGCCCTACCCTGCAGAATCCTCCGCTGTTAACCCTACGAGGTAGGTACTCTCTGTGCTCCTTTCTGCAGATGAAGAACACGGTGTGGAGTATGGCAGCCTTTACAGCAGACTTTGTAGGGATTCCCTCATGTAATCTCAGACAATCCTCTGGTAAATAGGGCAGTGATGAATTACCCCTTTTTACAGATGGGAAGACTGAGCTGCCTGATCCAATGAAGTGATTTGCCCAAGGCTGTATGGTTAGAGGAAGCATTGCAAACTCAGAAGTTCTGACCCAAAGCTCTGTGCTATTACCTCCCTACGAGGATGGACACCTGGATGCTCTATAAGGCTTTACAAATTAAAAGTGTTTTCCCAAATGGAGGCCATTCCCAGGGGTCCTGTGATATGAGGTCAGGGATGATCCCAAACAACAGATGAGAAAACGGAGGCTCAGAGAGTCTGGGAGACCACGTGTTCAGGGGACAGAGTCCCTGCCTTGTCGTGTCTGTGACCCAGGCGCTCACCCCGGGCTGGTCCAAGATAGCAGCAGGTGGGGCAGGAAGGAGACTACCCAAGGTCACACGGCAGGGCTGTGCTTTGAGTTGTGTGGGACGCAAGCTGGACGGACCTGGCCTGGACCCAGAAGCAGCCATGGTGGGGAGTGGGGAGGGCCAGAGAATGAGAAACAGATGAGCAGTGTCTTCCCCCCTCAGCCCCGGGGCATCTAGTGAGCCCCAGCTCAGAGCCTCCCACGTCCAGAGTCTCCCAGCTGCCCTTGCTTCTGCCAAGGCCTTCCTGTGTCCCACCAGCTCTCAGCACCTCGTTAGCCAGCGCAGCAGCTGCACATTGAGCCTGGTCCGGGGAACTCTAAGTATACAGTCCAGTAGTGTTATATCTACTGGCTGCACAACCAATCTCCAGAACTTTTCATCTTGCAAATCTGAAACTCTCCGTCCATTCAACAACTCCCCACTCTCCTTTCCCCACCTGCTGCCCCTGGCAACCACCAGGAAGCTCAATTTTAACTTTTGGTTCCTGCAGAGTAGAGGCTGAGTGGTGCAGAGCTCTGGGGTACGGGCTGTGGAATCCGACGTGCTGGGTTTGAGAGCCACTCCACTTACAAGCTGTGTGACTGAACAAGTCCCTTCCCCTCACTGAGCCTCAGTTGCCTCATCTGTAAAATGAGATGATGACAGTTTCCAAGACACAGAACTGTTGTAGGAGCTTGGTGAGATAATGCCTATAAAAAGTAAACATCCAGTGATGATATAGCTTATTTATCATCACTAATAGTGAGTAGCCAAAAGTGCCAAAAGTTGTAGTCATCCAGACCTGGGTGTGAATTTGAGCTTGGCTGCTTCCTTGCTGGGTGACTAAGGAAACCCCTTACCTCACTGAGCTTCTGTCTCCTCATCTGTAACCCAGGGTTGGGGTAAAGTGAAGATGGAGGTGTGTGCTCCCAACACAGAGCCGTCTCTGTAACTACCATCCCGGGTCCTGGTCAGGCCCTTCCCATATAAAGTCTCCTGGGAGACCACGTGTTCAGGGGACAGAGTCCCTGCCTTGCCGCGTCTGTGACCCAGGCACTCACCCAGGGCTGGTCCAAGATAGCAGCAGGTGGGGCAGGAAGGAGGGCAGGGCAAGCTTCGTGGCTGAGCAAGCCCCTCCTGTCAGGAGCAGGGATTGTTCCCAGCCTCCCTCTCCCTCTGTCCCCTTCCTGCCAGAGGTGGGTGTACAAGGGGAGGGAGAGACAGAACTTTCCCCAGGATCAACTCCAGGGCCCACATGCTGCCATTCTCTGCCAGTCCTCATCTGGCTCTGCTCACTCCCCTGGACTCTGGGAGGGGCTGCAGGAGCAGAGTCCACCTGGCGTCAGCTCTGCTCGCCCCCCCGGGGTCTTGCTAGCTGCAGTCCTGGGCGTGGGCAGGGTGTGCCAGGGTAGGGGGGCTTGGCACTCCAGCCTCCACTGCTCTGTGGCTGGGGCACCTCCTAGCTGCCTGCAGGGGTCCCGGCTTGGTGTATCCCCTCAGCACGTGAGGACTGATCGGTTTCTCTCAGCCCCCTCAGCAGACGTGGGGGCCTGGGGCACAGACCCCATCTCAGTGTCTCCGTACTGGGCTCAGAGTCTGGCACATGGTGGCAGGGCATCAGTGAACACGCACTAGCTGGCCATGTGAATGACACAATGACCTCCACTTCCTTGGGGAGGTGCAAGTAGCTGGAGGGCAGGGGTCACAGTGGGGCATTTCAAGCTGGTGAAGGGACTTCCCTGGTGGTCCAGTGGTTAAGACTCCGGGTTCCCAGTGCAGGGGGCCTGGATTTGATCCCTGGTCGGGGAACTAGATCCCACATGTGTGCCGCAACTAAGAAGCCCACATGCCGCAACTAAAAAAAAAGATCCCGCATGCCTCAACTAAGACCCGGCGCAGCCAAATAAAGATAAATAAATACTAAAAGATAAAATAAAATAAAATAAAGCTGGGGGAAACCACCTGGTCGGGGGCTTGGGAGGATAATAGTATCAGTGGACACTCGTGTCGTACTTACCGTGAGTCAGGGGCTGCTCCAAGGGTTTTGCATTTATGGTGAACAAGCAGTATTATTGGGGGGGTCCCTGTGTGAGAGGGGGCTGATGATCATACCCACCTCGCAGGGATGTGACAGTCACATGAGTTACACAAGGAAAGCCTTATCACCATCACCATCGAGAAGGAGTCGGAAGGGAAAGCCCAGAAGCTACCTTTTGCTGTAAATTAGCTAAATCACTGAGAGTCCTCTTTACACTTGAAGACGGTGTCATCACCTCTTCCTGGAAACTTCTGCCCAGCCCTGGCTGGCTTAGATCCCCTCCTGTGTGCCCAGGGACACCATGGCAGATCCCTTCAGTGGCCCTCTTCATCCTCTGCCTGTCATCTACCTTCCTCATGAGTTCTAGGGCCTGGTGCACGGCAGGTGCTCACCTTCTTGGTCCCGTACATGACTTCCATGAACTTCTCGTCGGCGTCCTGAAAGCGCTGATCGAGGAAGGAGCTTGTTTTCCGCACCAGGTTCCAGATCATGTAGTTGTTCAGCATGCTGGGGCAAGAGGATGACAGACAGGCTCAGAAGTGCCCCAGGCTGGACAGACAGCAGCATTCCCCCCACTGGCCTCTAGGGGGCGCTCACGGAGATGCACCCTGGATGCTGTGTGGTACTGAGCTGAAGAAGGGAAGGAGTGGCCATTTCCAATGCTTGGTGAAGACCCAGCCAGAAGGCCAAAGATGGGAAAGGGGGCCTAAGAATCAGAGGGGCAGGAAAGGAAGCTCTGGTCAGCCAGCGCACCAGGTTCCCGATCATGTAGTTGTGCAGCAGGCTGGGGCAAGAGGATGACAGACAGGCTCAGAAGTGCCCCAGGCTGGACAGACAGCAGCATTCCCCCCACTGGCCTCTAGGGGGCGCTCACGGAGATGCACCCTGGATGCTGTGTGGTACTGAGCTGAAGAAGGGAAGGAGTGGCCATTTCCAATGCTTGGTGAAGACCCAGCCAGAAGGCCAAAGATGGGAAAGGGGGCCTAAGAATCAGAGGGGCAGGAAAGGAAGCTCTGGTCAGCCAGGCCAAGTTCTCTATGAATGAGAGCTCTCACTGCCCCCATCCCCAGGGCACAGAGAACCATCTGTGGCTGGTGTCACCTTTGCAAACAAGTCACCTTCACACATAGATATAGTGTTCACTATGGTGAACATCCAGCCTCAAACTGGAACCAACCTGAAAGTCTGACAATTGGGGAACGGTGAGTAAATAATCATATTTATACTTGATGGAATATTATGTAGCCACAAAAAATGAGACCTGCAGAGGGTCTGGGATGACATGGGGAAGGTTCTTATGGTAAAGGTCAAGGGAAAAGCAGACTATACACGTGGTCACAATGATGGCGGAAAAAGGAACCATGTATTAGAAAATCCATCTCTTGCTCTCTCTCTCACATACCTGCTTCTCTCTACAAACACACATACACATCCCATAAGATCAACATGAATGTTTTGGGTAATTTAAATTTTTTTCTGTAGTTAAAAACATTTCTGCAACAAATCTTTACAATTAAAAAATCATAGGACTTCCCCGGTGGTCCAGTGGTTAAGAATCTGCCTTCCGGGCTTCCCTGGTGGTGCAGCTGTTGAGAGTCCGCCTGCTGATGAAGGGGACATGGGTTCATGCCCCGGTCCAGGAGGAGAACACAA
>NW_006786690.1:5716312-5726224 GCF_000442215.2 Lipotes vexillifer | reverse complement strand
AAAAAAAAAAAAAAAAAAAAAAAAAAAAAAGAATCTGCCTTCCAATGCAGGGGACGCAGGTTCAATCCCTGGTCGGGGAACTAAGATTCTACATGCTGGGGGGCAGCTAAGCCTGCGTGCTCTAGAGCCTGCATACCACAACTAGAGAGCCTGTGTGCCGCAACTAAGACCTGATGCAGCCAAATAAATAAATAATTTTTTAAAATTACTTATTATTTTTGGCTGCATTGGGTCTTCATTGCTGTGCGTGGGCTTTCTCTAGTTGTGGCGAGCAGGGGCTACTCTTCATTGTGGGGCGCGGGTTTCTCATTGTGGTGGCTTCTCTTGCTGCGGAGCACAGGCGCGTGGGCTTCAAGAGTTGTGGCACACGGGCTCAGCAGTTGTGGCTCGTGGGCTCTAGAGCGCAGGCTCAGTAGTTGTGGCGCACAGGCCTAGTTGCTCTGCGGCATGTGGGATCTTCCCGGACCAGGGCTCAAACCCGCGTCCCCATCCACGGGCAGGCGGACTCCTAACCACTGCGCCACCAGGGAAGCCCACTAAATAAATCGTTTTTAAAAATCATAAGTATTAACTAAATTATTAGCTAGCATTTGCCGAGCCCCGTTCAGTGTCAGTCACTGTGTTAAAATACTTCACACAGATTATTTCATTCACTTCTATTTTTTTTTTTTTTTTGCGGTACGCGGGCCTCTCACTGTTGTGGCCTCTCCCGTTGTGGAGCACAGGCTCTGGACGCGCAGGCCCAGCGGCCATGGCTCACGGGCCCAGCCGCTCCGCGGCACGGGGGGTCTTCCTGGACCGGGGCACGAACCCGCGCCCCCTGCATCGGCAGGCGGACTCTCAACCACTGCGCCACCAGGGAAGCCCAGTTCTCTGTATTTGTATCCCCACTTTATGGGTGAGGAAAATGGACCCGAAAAAGGGAAAGAAACATGCCCAAGGCTACCAAGCTGGCGGGCGGACGAGCCTGGGTACCCTGCAGCCTCTTACAGAAGCCAGCCCAGGGCCCATGTTCCTAGTCAGTGTGGCCCCCGTCTTGGCTGAGGAGAGGGGCCGTGTGTGACCAAGAGGCTGCCCATGAGAGGCCCATCCCAGGTGGCCGGGTGCCCTTACCATTTGTCTGTGATGTTGATGAGGGTGGAGACCTGGCTCAGGTACTCTTTGTCATAGACGACTATAGGCTCGGATTCGTTGATCTCCACGGGGTAGAAGATGGTGTTGAGGAAGGGCAGCCAGTTGATGGCGGGCGCCAAGGCCTGGAAGGGAAGCAGACAGCGTGACCCTGGCTGGGCTGCTTCTCCTCAGAGCCTAGGACTCTAGGTCGTTCTTCTGAAGAAGGCGCCATCGAGCCCTCACCGCGGACAAAGCAAAGAGCTGGGTGCTGGCTGACAGTGCACTGGGCAGATGTCAAACCCAGGCTGGCTGACTGTTGTCAGAGATGCTGTACATATAGAACTGTAAGGCACCAAACACCAAACTGTAACTTGAAATGGAATAAGAGGAGACACAGTGACAGCAGCGGCAGCCACTGTTGGTCAAGCCCCTCCAGTGTCAGGTGCCACCATCAGTGCCACACATCTTCTCTCAGTTGGACCTCATGACAAGCCTAGGCGGTAGGTACCATTATCCCCATTTTCCTGATGAAGAAACTGAGCCTCAGAGGGGTCTGTAATGGATGTGTGTAGAATCTGGAGCCAACTGCCTGGGTTCATACGCTTACTAGCTGTGTGACCTGGAGTAAGTGGATGAGCCCCTCTGTGCCTCAGGATCTCATCTGAAAAGTGAGGCTCATCATCATCATAAAACCCACCCCACAGGGTTAGTGTGAGAATTAAACAAGTAATCCTGTCTGTTCTACTCAACATGTGGTCCTGTAACATCAACTAGATTCTATATGATCAGTCTTCTATATGATTGGTAACTACAAGAATAACAGCAGTAGAGTGCATAGAATTCTCTGGTCCACAGCAGGTCTTTCTCAGGCATGGGATCTGGAAAAGCAAGCATAGGATGATAACCTCAGCAAGAGAGGAAAAGCCCTCAGCTCAGCCCATGCCCACACAGGAAGCCAGTCAGCTCTATTTTAAGATAATTTAAAAGGAGCACCTGCACACAACCCTCCCCACAGAGGCACATGCAACTTTGCATAACTCTCAGCTCCCAGAGGGCTACACTTGCCCTTGGCCTGCCTAACGGCAGCCCCACTGCATAGAGCTCCCATCTGTCTATCTTCGGGGTCTCCGTGTCCACAGCCAGGAGTTCCATTTCCCACCAGGCAGCCTCCAGCCATGTGAGCTATTTCTCAAGGTTCCAATTACTGTCTTGTGAGTGTTTTGATGACCAAGTGGCAAAACTTTAAAAAAAATTGTGGTAACATAAAATTTACCACTTTAGCCATGTTTAAGTGTACAGTTCAGTGGCATTAAGTATAATATATTCACGTTGTGCAACCATCACCACCATCCATCCACAGATTTCGTCTTGTAAAACTGAAACTCTGAATCTATTAAACAATAACTCCCCCCATCCCCCTCCCTCAGCCCTAGACAACCACCATTCTACTTTCTGTCTGTGAACGTGACTACTCTATGTACCTCATCTAAGTGGAACCATGCAGTCTATTTGTCCTTGTGTGACTGGCTTATTTAACTTAGCATAATGTCCTCAAGTTACACAACTTTTGAATGGACTGCTCTAGTCCTATTTTCCCCATATGTTCTGTTGTTTTTAGTTCTTTTCAGTCCTGTAGTTTTACAGGATGCAAGGTTTTTCAGGATTGCATATACTGTGTTACAACAAAAATGCCTGTAACATCAATGGTATCTGGCATGTAGCAAGCAATCAATGTTAGCTATTATAATCATTGATGAGCTATTGTAATCATTGCTCAAAGCCTCCCAAGAGAGGTCCTGGGACTGATTCCAAATTCTGTTCTTTGTTCCCTTGAAAACGGGCAAAATGTAAGACAAATAAAGGAAGCGAGAGACGCCTTATAAATGGCCTTCATACAGGAAGATCAATTAATGTAAAATCAATCTGTGACATTGATGAATCTATAACCTGCTGGTAAATACTTATAATGTCCTCAGTGACAGAGGCAGCCATAAAAACCTCCCACTTGACAGTCTCTCTGGTTTTAAAGGGCAGCTCAGCTGCTGGGGAATAAGGACCTCAAAGGACTGAGGAGGGCAGGTCCCGTGGGCAGTGGTGTGCTGGTAAACATTTAACAACTGGCTCTCAGTGATGGTGGATAATTTGCATTCCCACCAGGATCTATTGCAAACTACCCAGAGAGTTGGGAAGAGCTGTGCCCAGTGGGCCCCAGTACATCCCCATCTGCCTGGCACCAAGGTGAGCTGGGAAGAGCCCTGTTTTGGAGAAGACCTAGACTGGGGTCCCCACCATGAACCAGCTCTGGACCTCAAGTCACTTTGCAGTCTTTCTCTCAAATGGAGACAAAAATCCCTACCAAAGGGCTTCCCTGGTGGCACAGTGGTTGAGAGTCTGCCTGCCAATGCAGACTGGGACACGGGTTCGAGCCCTGGTCTGGGAGGATCCCACATGCCGTGGAGCAACTGGGCCTGTGAGCCACAACTACTGAGCCTGCGTGTCTGGAGCCTGTGCTCCGCAACGAGAGGCCACGACAGTGAGAGGCCCGCGCACCGCGATAAAGAGTGGCTCCCGCTCGCCGCAACTGGAGAAAGCCCTCGCACAGAAACGAAGACCCAACACAGCCAAAAATAATAAATTAATTAATTAATTAAAAAAAAAAGCTGACGCAGCCACAGATAAAATAAAAATAAATTAAAAAAAAAAAATCCCTGCCAAGGGTGGGCTACTCTGTGCCTCTCGGGACAGCTTATACAATAAATCGAGCTTCTTTTTTCCCCTAGCTTGTCCATTCCTCCCTCTCTTCCTGGCAAGAGCTCCTTAAGCAGGTGACCTCTGGGGCTCCCCATCAAATTTCTGTGGCTGCAAAACTTGAAGGTGTCCAGGTGAGATGGTCAAACAGGGCTCAACACTTAGAGCCACCTGACAGTGTGACCTGCTGGCAAATCCTCCCGGGAAAATCTCCAAGTTTACAAAATGTCACTGTTTATACAATTAACAAGAGCTTCATAAACTGCAGGTGATTGGAACTCTCTGATCAGGGTACAGATACAGGTGATGATAAATCCCCGTATACTTAACACAAGCCTGTTCCTTTTGGGAGAGCAGTTGTTCTGTGCAGGTAAATTCCCACAACTCTGAAACAGAGTGCCTGTTGAATACCAGGATTTTCACATTTTCAGTCTTTACTGATTTAGTGAACACCTAACTTAAACCCGAGTGCCTGGGTCCATCTCCATGGAGACGGCTGTTTTAACCAACCAAGACATTCCACTTGTGATTCAAAGCCTTTGGGGCACACAGATGAGCTCTATTTTCCACACTCGCAGCCAAAGAGTACTGCTGGTCACCAAGCACCCAGCTCAAGTAGGCTTGCAAAGTGGGAGAGGAACGAGGATACTCCCAGGCTCTATCTCAGCTGAAGAATTTAGAGCAGAGGATGGGGCTCATTCCAAATCAACTTTTGGTGTGGAAGGTCCTAGAAAGGAACAGGAAGGTCCTCAAGCCCCTAGAGAAGCAACAGAAGATGTTTGATTCATGGGTCTGAATTCAGACTCTGCTGCTGGGGGCTTGCCTGGAACCGCCGTGTATTCCTAGAACCACACTGTGAAAGGCTGGGGCGCCTTTCCCTGAGCCTCCTGGAGTCTGGGAAGAAAACCAAATTTCCAGATACCAGGGAACAAAAAGACATTCTCTGTCCAAGGGTGGAATAAATCAAACTGGTTTAGGGCTGGAGACGTGGGCTGTCATCACCGATGACACAGGAATAATACTAAGATCGATTACTGTAATATGTTCGAATTGCACGTCAGTTTACAAGATGAGATCTCATCCTTTGCCTCATCTCACCGTCATGCAACCCCATGGGCAGGGCAGGGCGATTCTCATTCAGGACACCAGGCTTCAGTGGTCCAGGACTTCTTTAAACACTAGACATAACTTTTTTATACGTAACCATGCCCATTTCTTCTGGGAGATCGCCACAGTTTTCAACCTATCTTCAAAGAATTCTGTGACTTAAAGTTAAGAACCACTGCCCCTTATGAGGGCAGGGGCTGTCCCTCATTTGTCTCTGTGTTCTGCAATGGAGCAGGTGTAAATGAGCAAGCAAAGCCCATTTTACAAGGAAGGAAACCGAGGCTCAAAGAGGGGGTTATGTGACTTGCCCAATGCTCACAGAGGGGCTGGGCCAGAGCAGTCTTCTGACTCCAATCCCAGGACTCACACAACTCCAGGCTGCTGCCTCTGCTAAAATCCTCCCCACCCTGGGAGCTCTGTAGCTGGGAGGGAGGAAGAGCATTTCCTTGCTTGCTTGGAAGAACAGAGCAAAAGCAATGGTGAAAAGACATCTAGGGGCAGAGCCTGGAAGCCACGCTGGGCCAGATGTGCCCAGGGCTACTGTGCTTTCTCGGCCACTCTTGGGCTGTCAGTTGCCTTCGTGGCCACTGCAGGGGGGGAGAGGGACTACTGGAGCCCTTCTGGGCTGAGAACTGGGCAGCTGGAGCAAACCAAATCATGCTGCACAAACAGCATCTCCCTCGACTTCCTGGCCTCGGAGCGGAAAAACAGTGCCAGATGGTGCCCAGCACAGGCTGCTGATCTCCATAACAATCCACTCAGCACCACTCCCCCTGATGCCAGCTTCTCTGGGGACCTAAAGGGCAGCTGGCACCCAGAAGGAGGCCAGGCTCTCTTGCCCTCATCCCCAGCCTTTGTGTGGGCTGCACCTCCACCTGGGACACTCAGTCAGCCTGGCCCCTGCTCGCTTATTCATTAGACTCACCCTCCCTGACTTAGCTCTGCCCCTGGCCCCAGTGCCCTGCTTTTCTTTCCCAAAGCACTCGGCAATGAGACTGAGCTTGTTTCCTCGCTGGTGTCCCTTACTCGCCTGGAAGCACGTCAAGAGCAAGGCCCCAAGGTAGCCCCATAGACACCTGTTGGAGGGAGGGCTGGAGAGAGAAAAAGGGGTAGGGACCTAGGTGTTCTTCCCTAAAGCAGCAGAAATGAGCCAAACTCTAATGGATGGGCAGGACTCGGCCGGGCAGAGGAAGAGTGAAGCCTCAACACAGGTGGCCTGGACATCCTTCCGAGCAGGGAAGCACGGCCTAGACGAGCATTCCTGGGCGATAGCAGGAAACAGGGAGATTGAATAAGGCCATTCTGCTGATTCCTCTGCGACCCCAGAGCTTGGGGGAAGGCTGGACACCAAGATGCCACGAACTGGAAAGAAGGAACTGGCAGGCAATCAACTCACTACCTGCAAGTCCCAAGCAGCCACCAGGGGGCAGGCTTTGATAGAGGCTGACCTACAGAAGAGACATCGACTTCTCAGATGGGTACACCCAGCGCAGAGAGCGTCTGACCCCAACCCTGTTACAGCTCCAGGAGGTCACCAGGGGTCGTGGTCAAAAGCAGAGCTCTAGTGAGCCAAGCCTGAGTCCAAGTCCCAGCTCCCCTGCCACTTAGGAGCTTAGAGGCCTGGAGCACATCACCTAACCTCCTGGCTCAGAAAAGGGAGGTGACATCAGAACCCAACCTTCACGTTTATTGTGCACCAGGCTTGATGTACTTGAGCTTGAGAGACTGGAAATGCCCAGTCAATGTGAGCCAATATTATCACCACCACCGAGTCTCCCCAGGTAGCTGCAGTTGCAGAAAAGCAGCCTGGCGTAGGGCAAGAGACTGGCTTTGGCTGGTCTCTGGCTGTGTGGCCTTCAGCAGGCAACTCTAATTCTCTAAGCCTCAGTTCCGTCTGTGAACTGGGGACAACGACCATCCCTGCTTCATGGGGTTGTTCTGAGGGTCTGGTGAAGGGGGTGTAAACACCCCAGTCTAGTGCCCTCCATCCTGAATTCTGCCTCAGTCTGTGCTGCCTCAGCCTCCGCGTCAGCAAAGCTCAGCTACCTGCAGTTCGGCTGCTGTCACTTTGTGGTACAGGAGCTCCTCGTCCCGGCGCTTCTCCTGCGGGATGGTGATATTGGCCAGCGCTGTCTCAAAGTCCAGGATCTGCTGCATCTGGGGCCGGATGGTGTCCTCGTCCCCTCCGCCCAGCAGCTTTCCCAGCTGGACCATGTAGTTCAGGTATCCCGTCAGCACCTGTGGGACCCAGCACCCCCCATCTGTCAGTGGCTGCCACCCACTGCCCAGTGGACAAGGGGGGCAGGGCAGGGCAGGCCAGCTGCAGCCCCGCACAGGGAGCCAGGGGGCTGGGGGGTTTCACCCAGGACACCCGCTGGAAACCAGCTTCAAGAATGGTTTTGGCAGTGCACCCCTTCACTAGTTCCCCATGGCCCTCAGGATAAAGCCCACCAAGGTCCTGAAGTGGGCTGGTCCCTGCTGTCCCGGCCCATACTCCCTCCTGGATGCTCATCACATGGAAGCCACCAATAGGGCCATCGCTCAGTTCTTGGAACTCACTTCTGATCCACCCTGCTCTACCAGGCCCCCAGATTTGAATTAGGTCTCCAGGTTACTTTCTCAGCTCACCCTTCCCTTCTCACAATTTATCATCATGCCTCTAATCGGGTGGTTAGTTACTTAACATCTGCCTCCCCTCCCAGACTCAAAGCCCCATGGGGCAAGGACCAAGCTGGTCTTGTTCACCACTATCTCCCTAGCATCAGGCACTTGGTAGCCACTTGCTCAATACAGTGGGTGGAATCATGAATGGACAGTCAATGAACCTCAGGCCAGGTCTCCCTGGGACATCACGGGAGGAAGCCAGGGGGAGGGAAAAGTGTGGGCTTTGGAGTTATCGGATCTGGATGAGAATCTCAGCCTCACCACTGACGACTAGCTGTGTGACCTTGATAAGGTCACTTAGCATCTCTGAGCCTTATTTCCTCCTCTGAAACAGGCCAGGTAAAAATAATGCCCATGTGACACATAAGGCGAATGAAGTTCAGAGATGTTCAGTACCTGCAGGGTTACTGGGAAGGCCAGAGGTGATGTGTATATAAGGTAAGTGGGCGTTATCACTGCCTCGCTCTAGAATGGGGACAAATGACACCTGTTCCCTGTGCCCACAGTGCCTGAATATGGAAGAGCCTTACTCTAGAATGGGGACAAATGATACCCCTCCCCTGCCAGGGACTGCCAGGTAAGGGACACCTCTATGCTCCTCTAGCGTCAAAGACCTGCAGAGGTGTGTACACTGAGGGAACACTGAGGGGGACGAACCATGGAGAGAGGTGGTCTGGGCAGGAGCCACTCTCTGAAGAGGCACACCTACCTTCTCATTCTCGGTTTTGTTCAGGTAATAATCCCTCGAGGGTAAGCCCAGGCCAGACTGGTCCACCTGAAGAGAAAGGTGGGGGTGAGAGGGGATCTCCCGTTGCGCTCACACACCTGCGCACGCACACCTACGCACGCACACCTACACGCAGTCTCCGTTCGCTCCAGGGGTGGCAGGCACATGGCAATGGAGGAGCAGCTCAGGCCCCAGCAGGAGCACAAGCTGGTAGCCGAGGCCACCCCTGGGATGGACCCTCCAGAGGGGGGACAGACACATGTCGGGCTACATTCCTCCCCACACATGTGGTCAGCCGCGGGGATCTGGGGCCCTTCTGAAGGTCAGACGGAACCACCCTCCTCTTTAAACTCCTTCTAGGCTTGGCAGAGCACTTCTGCTTCATTAAACACTTCCCAAGGTGGTGAGCAGTCCAGAGCCACTCACGGCTGTGTCACCTGGGTCAAGTTGCTGAACCTTTCTGATCCTCAGGTTCTTTACCTGGAAAATAGAGGAACTATCTAACCTGCAGAGCTGGAATGAGGATTCAAGGAGAGAGTGCCAGTGAGGGCCTTGCTGGGTGCTGGGCAGGTAGGGAGGGTCAATCCCTGATAGCTCCTATCAGAGCCTTGGGCCACACCTTGACATACCTAGAGTAGGTATTGCTATAGTTCATTTTGACTGATAAGGAAATTGCATCTCAGAGAGGTTGAGGCACTTGCCCATGGTCACGCAGTGAGTGAGTGGCAGAGGTGGGTGGGAACTTAGCCTTCAGGACGCCCAACCCGGGTTTCTCGCTTCTGCCCCTGAGGGTGGGCAGAGCAGGGCTGGGGTCCCCTGGGTGTGCTGATACTCAGTCTGGGGCAGGCTCTGGCAGGAAGAGGTGGACTCAAAGCTATTCCGAGCAGAGCCACAAAGGCCAGAGACTGAGCTGGGGTGACCGGGAGGTGACTCCAGCTGTGCCCAGGACTTGACATCACTCCTGGGACCCACAGTAACCAATCAGAACCCCAAAGATTCACCTGTGCTGCAGTGACCCCCACCTACCCAAGGAAGGCAAGCCTGCCCTTTCACAACTTTCCTGCAAAAATCTCACAGTTGGGAGCCTCCAGAAACAACCAAGCTCAGAAACCAGAAGCCTGTCGCCCAAGGGCAGGTCTGCCCTCACTGCGCTGCTTGCTAAACTCAAAACAGGCCCTGAGGTCAGGCCCGGCCCTCTCCCCGCCGGCCTCCCGGCCCCTCACCTGGATCACGTTGCTGCTGGAGTTCTTAGAGTCAGCGCTGACGTAGACTGAGAAGAAGGGCGAGGTGCGGTAGTGGGACGTCACCACCTGCAGCGTGCTCTGGAAGTTGTCCTTGTCCCAGGGCCCCGTGATGTTCCAGCCCCCGAGCTGTGGGGAGGGAGGGGGGCCGGGGAGGGGATGAGGCGGGGTCGGGGAGACCGGGTGTGGATTCTGACTCTGCTGCTTACTTGCTCTGTGACCCTCTGCAGTCCTCTGACCTCTCTGAGCCTCAGGAGTAAATGAAAGGGCTGGTCTGTCTTCCTTCTTTTTTTCTTTCTCTCTCTCTTCCTC